>NC_092051.1:98274873-98574873 GCF_003086295.3 Arachis hypogaea | reverse complement strand
CCTTGAAGATGAAGAAAGTTGTGAAGAGCTAGATTTCATCAAGGAGGAGTTCGATTTTGTAATAGAATAACTGGAGGAAGCCGTAATTATGGAAGAGGAATAAGTAGTTGAAGACTTAGGAGATGCTGAACCTCCATGGAAATCGAGAGTTGTAGAGAATTCCGCCAAGAAGCTTGAAATTGATGTTGACGAGGATAGTGTACAACCTCCAAGGCATGTTCCTTATGAAGAATTGGATGGAATAGATCAAGAGGCAAGTTCCCTTGGTGATAATGATCATGAATCAAGCCATCCTAGTGATGAACTTGCACCCGCAATTGAACCCCTTGATTTTGAAGAACCTTCTCCAAGTGAATCTGAAAATGATGTTGAGGTAGACTTTTCTCAACCTCCAACTTATGACTTGAGTGACGGGGAAGAATTAGAAGAATTTGATCAGGGCGCGGTTGAAGTTGAAGAGGCTTGCAAGGAGGTGGAAGAATTTAAAGAAGAGCACAGAGGAGTGGAGCTTGTAAAGCCATTGGAAACACCTCTCCCCAAGCCATCACCATCCATCCTTTCATTCAAGTGGGTAAACCTCTTATCTCTAAGCTTTAAAATCCCACTTGAGTATTAAAGAGAGATGGTTAGTGGTTGGCAACACAATCCTAGGTTCGTTATGGTTGGGAGCTCAAAGTCTAAATGCAAAGATTGGTGTAGAGCTCGATTGAATGGGTCTAGGAAGTCGTTTGGGTACTTTATTGAGAACTCATATTGCTTGCCGCCCGGTTGGAACAATGATGATCAACACAAAGAAGGGTGCAAAAGCAAGGTTTAGGACCCCGAAATTCATTCTAGCAATCAACACTCTTGGGGCCTTGTCACTTGCTTTAACTTGCATGAAGGCTGTATGCGCCTAGTTTGGGACCTCGAAGGCTATTGGAAGTACAAACATTGGTGGGAATTCTTGGACGAGTTCAAGCACAAGCCACCATGACAAAGAGCTCACCAAATGTCCAACTTAAGGACTTTAACTAAAAGTGCTAGGTGGGAGACAACCCACCATGGTATGATCTTTCCAGTTTATTAGTTTTATTTTATTAATATCAGTATCCATTTCCAGTTCTGCATGTTTACCTTTATTTTGCTTTAAAAAAGAGAGGGATGTGACGCGTACGCGTGACCCACGCATACGCGTACGGATTGTTGCTAGTAAAGAATTTCACAATTAAAGTCTCGTTGAAAGTATAGTTTCTAAATCAACAATAATCCTTTCATACAAAATTTTGGTTGTCACTAAAGTAAACCCAATAAAATTAATAACCGAAGTATTCAAACCTCGGGTCGTCTCTCAAAGAATTGCAGGGAGGTGTATTTATTATTGGTTTTGGAAAAGTATCTTTTTGGATTTTTGAAATAAGGAACAAGGAAATAAAATAGCAAGAAATTAAATTAATAACTAAGAAAACTCTTGGCAAAGTATGAAAATTAAAAGTCCTATCCTAGCTATTCTTATCGATTGTGACATCAATTGTCCATTGCTCCTACTTAGTTAACCTTACCGAATAAAGGAAAGTCAAGTGGATGGATCAATTTGATTCCTCAAGTCCTAGTCAACTCCTAAGGAAAGACTAGCTTTAAAGGGATCCAAATCAATTAGTAACTTTCAATTATCAATCAACAAAGGAGTTTGATAACTCAAGATTCTCCAATTACTCAACCAAAGCCAAGAATATAAGAATCTAACTTAAAACCCTCTCAAGCATTTTATCAAACACTTGGAAACCACAACATAAAAGCATAGAAAAGCAATAAGAGATAATAAATCTAAACAACCAATTGCAAACATCAATAACATAAATTGAAGGAAGGAACAATAATTATGAAATACCTCAAATTGCATTAAATAGAGAAATCAAATCTAACAAGAGAATTCATAAACCAAATGGCAACATAAAGTAATCAATAAGGAAAATAAATAAATTAGAATGCTAGAACAAATAAAAGTAGAAGAGAAACTAAATTAAAGGAACATTGAACCTGGAATTGAGAATAAATAAACCTAAAACTAAGAGAAATCCTAAAACCTAGAGAGAGGAGAGAGCCTCTCTCTCTAGAAACTACATTTAAAACCTAAAATTATGTGAATGAAAGTTGTGTGAATGAATGAATGCATTTCCCCACTCTGTAGCCTTTAATCTATATTTTCTAGGCCGAAAACTAGGTCAAAAATAGCCCAGAAATCACCCCCAGCAATTTCTAATACGTCCAGCATGTGGCTCTGTCACGCATACGCGTCGTCCACGCGTACGCGTGGATTGAATTTTTGCCAGGTCACGCGTACTTGTGATCCACACGTGCGCATCACCTAACAGCGTGGCAACTATGACAAATTATATATAATTTTGAAGCCCTGGATGTTAGCTTTCCAATGCAACTGGAACCATCTCATTTGGACCTCTGTAGCTCATGTTATGGTCGAATTAGTATGAAGAGGTCAGGCTTGACAGCTTTGCAATTCCTTCAGTTTCTTATATTCCTTCCCCTTTTGCATGTTTCCTTTCCATCCTCTAAGCCATTCCTCCCCTGTAATTCTTGAAAAAACTTAACACACATATCACGACATCGAATGGTAATAAGAGAGGATTAAACATAGCAAATTTAAGGCCAAAGAAGCATGTTTTCAATAATAGCACAAAATTAGGAAGGAAAATGTAAAACATGCGAATTATATGAATAAGTGTGAGTTTAGTGGATAAAATCCACTCAATTAAGTACAGAATGTACCATGAAATAGTGGTGCATCACTTTTCTGATAAACATCCCATATGCAATTCCTTATTTGTTTGTTTACCCTTTTAGGTGACTTTGCACCCTTTTTATGATAAAGGGTTTTTTTTTTCTTTTTTTTTAATAAAGACAATGCATATGGTTCAATAGCTCATACATGGATGCACCTATTTTCCAAAGTTTTCAATGAATACCCAAAATCAAACAATTTTATTTGCTACCAATGTTTCCCAAAATTTCCCCACACTTAAACGAAACACACTCCTCAACCTAAGCTAATCAAGGATACAATCCAAGGTAAATCATAGTTTTCCGCTTAAGGTTGTGATGTGCTAATATCAAGAACAATGGGGTAAATAAAGCTCAAAAGGGGTTAACAATGGTAGATGCAAGGGTAGGGCTATATGGGTAAAGTAAGCTTTTATCAAAGGTGGCCTCAATCATGTTCAATGCAATTCAAAACATCAATCATAGGAAATAAAGAATTAAGAGATATATCACACAATGAACAAAATTAGTGGTTAAAATGTGTAACCACTCAATATAGCTCAAAAACTCACAAGGTTATTGTTCTTTACTCTTCTATGTTCCAAAAAGAAATCATTCAAGCAAGTTTGAAAACAGTTTTCTCAATCAATTCAATAGCATGCCCTTGAAAAATTCTTAGAAATCCTTGTTGTTTTTTACCAAAATTATTTCCTATATGTATGTATGATGTGATGGATGCAAAATTTTTCAAAATTTCCTAGTTCTTTTCCTAATTTTCAACAAGCAAAAAGTAACATGAACAATTAGGATCAAGATAAACTAGGCATAGGCTATTCACATCATCCAATCACAATCCATATCTATACTACATACTAGTAATATAAGGATGCAATATATATACCAAAACTAGAAATGCAATACTAAAGATAACTAGAAGCAACTAATATATATATACCAAAAATACTAAACAATAGTGTATAAGTCAAAGTACTATAAATATCCACAAAAAGCATAGTAAAACTCAAAATAAACTAAATAAGAGTGTTCAGGAGAGAATGTTTACACCCAAAAATAGAAGATCCTTCCCCACACTTAGATCATGCATTGTCCTCAGTGCTCAAAATAGTCAATCGGGGGGGGGGGATCATCCATGAGAAGCTCCACCGCCTGGCGGTGGTGGGTGGTGATGATGCTGGTAAATAATGATGGCACTGGATGGCTATGTGGTGGTCTCAGCTCGATGCTCCTCAAGTGTGTGGCCAGCTGGCTCTGATGCTGTCTCAGCTCTCGGCTCGGCTACAGCTGCCAGCTCCTCAACTCTCGGCTCCTCGGCTCTATGCTCCTCAGCTCTCTCAACCACTGCCTCCTCAGCCGTGGGCTCCTATGGTCTCTGCTCAGGATGCTCGACTGCCTGGCCAGCTTCAGCTACTAGCTCCTCAGTGCAGGCTCCTCGGCCTCAGGCTCTGGTGTATCTAGAGGAGGTGGCCAGGGTCTCTACCCTCAAACTTCACCACTATCCACTGGAAGTGGTGAGTGTTGCAGCGCTCAGATCGGTGGAGGGCCTAAAGGATCTCTCGGCACAGCTCATATGGTATCTGAGGTCGGGGTATAGGTGCGGGTGCTGTAGGAGGTGCTGAAGTCTCTGCTGCTGCTGATGTATTCTCAGTAATCTTTCTCTGTTTCTGAGGCGGCCCGTCATAATCTCTATATGGCAGAAATGGCTGCTTACTAATGTAGACAGACGTCCGGTCTGTTAGGCGTCTCTCTACACCAGATAGAGCTGCTAATCTGGTGATGAGTGATGGAAAGGGAATGTTGAATTTCAGCTGTTGGTTCACCTTCATCATCGACTCTCTGGTAAGGGGAAGAACAGAGATCCTCTTCCCCTCCAGAATGGCCCATAACAAAATTGCCACCCAGACTCGGATATGCGTGGCATGCATGCTCGGAAGAATGTAATCGGCAATGATCTGCTGCCAGATCCTTGCCTCTGGATTGAGATCAGTGCACGCAATGCTCAACGTCAATGTGACCGGTTGCTTTCCTTTGCTGTATCCCATCTAGCCTCAGACTGGCCAATCTTTTCCAGGACCGCATCCAAAGAAATCTTGCCCGTTGTCACGTCCGTCATTATTTGAGTGTAAGCATCTCGAGCTGGAGGAATATGCGGAATATCCAAGAGGGCCTCTAAAGCAGTATTAGAGGTGTCCAAGATGACACCTCTTAGAAAAACAATTTGGGCATCCCTCTTTAGGAGATTTGCGTAAAATTCCTTGACCTGGTGTTTAATTACTTCCACCGGGTCGGATTTTACGAATCCCCAATGATAAAAATTTATTCTGTTAAGGATCGCATCCACATATTTCTCAGGCAGGCTTAGCTTCCTCTCATCATGAAAGGCGCGCTTTTCTAGCTTCTTATATTGTTCTTGGGCCTCAGAATTAATGAAAGTGTCTGGATGGTCACTTGGCAGCACGGGAGGAGGACGAGCCAAAGGATTGGCTTTCTACTTTCCCTTTCGAGCCATCCTGAAAAAGATAAAAATAGAATACAACTCAGGGAAACAGATAAAATCATAGAAAGAAGAAGGAAACAGTTACTTTACTGGATAACTAACCAATTCAACTCTTTCTTCAAAAAAATGGGGGTAACAACAAGAAAACATCTTCCACAACCACTCTTTCAGTTAAATTAAAAGCCAGTCAGATAAACAAACATCAATCAGGAGAAAACATGTATAAAATAGTTAAATGCTCAAAAGAAATGTGTTTTCCCAAGATCAGGCAACCTAAGTGATAAATCAATGAGTGAACAAAAATTAAAGCATACACAAGATTTAGGTGCATGATGTATGTGAATTGAGTTGGAAGAAATTGATTATTACCTTGTTGCATTTGAATTCACAATGTTATAAAAAAAAATTTATACGCAAAAGGCAATAATCAACTTGGAAATTTAAAGTACTCGCTTATTCATAAAATAAAGTAATAAAATGGTCACATAGCAAATCCTTGTTCCCAAAAGCAATGTCAATTGGAATTAGATTCATTGCTCAAAAAGATTTACAAGGGACAAGTAATTGTACATGATCATTTATATTTAAGAGCACATGAATAAGCAGTTAGTCAATTCACCAAACAAACATTATATGTACTGCTGCAAAAAGCGCTAAACAGAATTGAAGACGGATAATATTCAAGCTAGTTTGGTTTAAAACAAAATGGTTTGGCAGTCAGCATATAATGCAGTGAATCAGCAAGGGATGATATGCTCAGCAAAAAGATTGACATCAGATAATAGAATTTCCAAGGTAATGTAAATTCCAGGTTAATGTTTCAGCAAAAGCATAGTGCATAAACCAAATCATCTCATGCAGGCAATATTTAGCAGAAAGTTGCACAAGTATGAAGTAATAATGCAGAATGGAAGAAAATTCAAAATTTATGATGATCAGACATAAAAATTGAATCAAAACCCCATTCAAGCAATTTATCAAGCCTAAGATGTGCAGAATTTAGAGGCAGCAATCACAGTTCATCAATAGTAGCATCTACAGTTTAGTGATAACAATACTCAGTCCAGAAAATAATCCAAAATGCTCAGCCAGTATCAACATCCACATTCAATCCAGAAAATTAGAAATCATCTAACCTAAAACCACCTAGGAACTAAAACAGAATTAAAAAGCAGAATCAAAGAGAAGCAGTAAAAAGAAGCCGAAAATAAATGAAATAGGGCAGGGAAACAGGGCTTGAACCTGTAATGCAGAAGAAGAAGGATTGAAGGAAGGTGAGGGTGAGACAGAGAGGGGCGCAGCGGCACAGGGGTCCGCCGCCACTGGCGGTTGCTCGCCGGAACAAGGATGCGCGGCCTAGGGCTGGGCGCTGGTGCGGAGGCAGAGACAGGGAAGAGAGAAGGAAAATGTAGAAGAGAGAGAAGAAAGAAAAAGAAAGAAGGAGAGAGAGTGTGTGACGGCGAGGGCGTGGTGGTCGTCGGCCGTGTTTAGTCACGGGGTGGAGGATTGGTGGTATGAAGAGGAGGGGTTGGGTTCTGAGAGAAGAAGAAGAAAGGTTGGGGGGGTTTGGAACTGAAGTGCGAGAGTACCCCCTTTTCGAATTAACGTTAAAAAAGTGACCTGTGCGGACGCACAAGGTCGTGTGCGGACGCGCACAGGGGAGAAAGAAGGGGTATGCACGCGCACAGGGTCGTGCGGACGCTGTGAGCAGAAGGTGAAACGCGTCCTGTGCGGCCACACAGGAGGGTGTGCGAGCGCACGGGAGAGGAAAGAGGGTTGGGTGCACACGCACAGCCTGTGTGTACGCTACGGCCAGGGGGGTGTTATTCAAGCTGCGCACAGAGCAATGCGCTCTCACAAAAGGCTTTTTTTTAAAGGGAACATGTACGGTTGCACGCATGGTGTGCGATCGCACAGAAGGGAAAGAGAGGGTGGTGTGCACACGCACAAGCCGTGCGCGTGCTGCGGACAGAGGGAGTGTTGAGGGTCATGCGTGCGCACGCTACTGTGCGGACGCACAGGAACTGAAAAACAGGGGAATTGTGCAGACGCACAAGGCTGTGCGTACGCACAGGTCTCTGTTTCTGCAACAAAAATTATGCCTCCAAGGCATCAAACATGACATCTAAAACAGGTTTTCAAGTCCCAAAACATCACAAAACTCCCAAAAACACATTATTTCACCAAAATTGCTTAACAAACATCAAAAGAAATCTAACCAACCAAACAAAATAGCCAAATTATTCATGAAATAAAAGTTAAAAGAGAGAAAGTTAGAAGGATATTACCATGGTGGGGTATCTCCCACCTAGCACTTTGTTTTATAGTCCTAAGTTGGGCTTGGTGAGGAGATCCTTGTTAGGGCAGCTTATGCTTCCACTCCTCCTTGAATCTCCAACCAAGTTTGCTATTGATTTGACCTCCGGGGTCCCAATTAGATTGCATTAAACTCATAAGAGACTTCAAGCTAGTAACTAGGATCCTTAAGTATTAATTCTTGAAATTAATGCCCGGATCCCATATTTGAGTTTTTCTATCACCATTGATATGCTTGTGCACTCCCCGGAATCCACTAAATTGACGCTTGCACCAAAATTGAGCTCCAAATGTTAAGTTGTGATCCTTTGATGAACATTCCTTTTTCTTGCCAATTAACATTCGTCTCTTCACCATCCACTATTCCAAGAAAGGTCTGAAGTTGACCATCTATTTCTAAAACGGCATATTGATGTGGGGCTAGAAAGCTTGTTAGAGAATTCTTCACCCACTTAATTCGCTCTTGCATAAATGCTTTCACTTCTTGGCAACTACAATTTTCCTCAACCTCTTTTGAATCTTCTTCATCATCACTCAAGTCAAAAATTGGAGGTTGTGTGAAGTCCACATCAACATCTCCTTCCAATTCCAATAAGGGAGGTTCATGAAGGTCATAGAAAGAATTATCCAAGTTGGACAAAAAATCTTGAAAGATGGAATCCTTTTGATCAATTCCTACCCACTCTTCACTTATCTCCTCTTGCACTTCATGTTGTGACTTGACATCTTCTACTTGAATTTGTGATTCTTCTTTCACTCCACACTTGTCACTTGGTTTCATACATTCATCTACTAGAATTTCTTTCTTGTGGCATGAACGTAATGAAGCTAAATGACCCAAAGCTTTTGCTAAGGTAGACATGATTTGCTCTTGCTTCTTCCGGAACTCTAGTTGCTCTTGAATGAGCATGAAAAGTACTTCTTGTGTGGCTTGATCCATATGTGAAGATGAAAATTGAGGTGATGAAGGTTGACAATCAAACTCATGAGGGTAAGGGTTTTGGTTTTGTATGTAGTGAGGGAATGGTGTGTAAGATTGGTGACTATGAAGGTAAGCGTTTGGGTTCCATTGGGGTGCATTGTGGTGATGGTGTGAAAAAGTCATCAAGAAAATATAAACAAAAACCTACTAACAAAAGTAAACAAACAACCAAAAAGAGCTATTTACACTATTAACATATTGACAACAACCAAAAGATATAACACCGTTTGCATTCCCCGGCAACGGCACCAAATTTGACGAAGCCCAATTGGACGGGTTTGGATTTTCACACTAAAAGTAGAAATTGTCCGTTGCATGTATAGTCCAAACCCAACAATTGAACATCAATCAAATAATAAATCCAATACAAAATATAAACCGAGAGTAATGAAACCTCGGGTCGTTCTCCCTAGGAATGCAAATGAAATGTTACTTCTTTCGGCTGTGAAGAGAACAAAAGGGGTTTTGTAATCAAAGAACAAAAGATTAAAAGAACTAAGCAATAATCAAAATTGGAAATTAATGCAAGCAAAGGTAAATAGGATCAAAACTAGTGAAAATGCTATAAATGCAATAAAAGATCCTTGACTTGGGAATGAGTATCCAAGGAATCCTATCATCGCCATAACCACAACTATGGTAATTATGATGAGTCAATCTTGCCTAGTCAACTCCAACCATCGAGGAGTAAGTCAAGCAAGCATAATTGACCTTAATCCATAAGTCCTAACCAACTTACCAAACTAGTTGATAAAAGGCTAGCGTCAATGGAAACAAGAGTCAACTAACTACCCAATAATTACCACAAGCCACAAGCCAAGGTGGGAAAATCTACTCAAAATCTAGAGTTGGTATTTTCACAAACACCTTGTATGCATAAAAGTAAAACATGGTAAATTGCAAAGTAAAATGGAAAACTATAACCAACTATCAACAAAACCAAACATAAACAAGCAATCAAACATAAAGGAAGCATGAAACATAAAATTTATTGATCAAAACTTCAAGAAACACAAAATTGCAAATATGAACAAAGTAACTTGAACCAAGAGGAAATGAAAGTAAAAGTGCTTTAATTGAAGAGGAAATTGAGAGTACTTACAATTAAAGAAGCAAAATGAAAGATCAAAGCTTGCTATAAAATGCTACAATGAAAATTGCATAAACCCTAAGAGAGCAATGCTACACTACTCCTACTCCTACTCCTAATTACTCTCTCAAACTATCTAAGTGAGGCCCCCTTCATAAGTGATGAATTCTCTTTCATATAGCACTCCAAAACAGCATTCCAGCCTTCCAAAATGGGCCAAGAGGACTCAGAAATCGCGAAGCACGTGCATCATTAATGAAATCACGTGTTGGGACCTGTGCAGACGCACAGACGTGTGCGTCCACACACGTGGCTGAAAATTGACCTGTGCGTACGCACACGTGAAAATTCTCGCTTGTGCGCGCGCACGCAAGGCTGTGCGCACGCACACTTCGTTGTGTGTGCTTTTCCTTGTTTTCTTCATGTTTTCTCCCTTGTACATGCTTTCTTCCACTTTTGGCTATCCATTCTTGCCTCCAAGGCCTGAAATCACTCACAAACTATATCACAGCATCGAATGACATAAAAGTGGAATTAAAAATCACTAATCTAAGTATTAAAACGCATGTTTTCACATTTAGGACCAAATTAAGGATCAAACACAAAAGTATGCTATTTTAATGCTTAAGTGTGAGTTCATGTACTAGAATCTATCTAAATCAAGTCAAAATACATCGGAAAATATGGACACATCACCTCGCATGGCTGTTTCTATTTTCATGCGCATGCAAGACCTGCGCGCGCGCCGTGTCATGTTTTTCATTTCTTTCTTCTTTCTTCTCTCCTATCTCCTTCTTTCCCCTCCTTTCCCACTTTCTTCTCCTCCCCTATCATCCATATCCCCTTTCTTTTCTTCTATTTGTTACATCTGCATACTCGCATTCATGGCATTTTAACTTTATTGTTTCTTCTCCTTTTCTTTTCTATAATTGTTGTTTTCACATTGGTGTCAAAATTTTCTTACTCAACTGTTGCATATTTCTTGCATTATTTTGGGTGCTTCTTAACTTGTTTGCTATTTAGTTGACATGCCATGTACTTCCATTGTTTCCTCACTTGCATGTTGTAGCTACCATATAGTTGAGAACCTTATTGTTTGGTAATAGCCCACATATATTGTATTTCTTTTCATATCTTTGTTCGTGGGTTATTCTTCTTCCTTTTTCCTCTTCTTTCAGGATGGCAACCAAGAAGGAAAACGGAACACTTCTAAATGGAGCGACAAACGAGTTCATGTGCACAATATTTTGAGAAAAAGCATCAGTTGGAGCCACTCGTCCACTTACACACCATTTGCATGTACCGAGGATGGTGCAATCTTGAAGTGTGGGGAGGTCGATACCGACTTCCGTGGGTTAGTTACTTTCTTTTCAATACCAATTTTTCATTTTCTTTGTTACTAAGTTTTTGCATTGCATGATAGATTGCATGTGTAGTTAATTGTTTGCATTTAAGTACTACTTGGTGAAAGTAATGATTTTCTTTTCAAGAAACTATTTTAGAGCATTTCACTAATTTGAATTAAAACTATTGTTAAAATTGCTTGAAGAAATTTATTCTGGAACATAGATTTAGAGCTCGAACACACAACACCAGTGAGATTTTGAGCCTATTTGATTGGTTACATCTTATCAACCAATATTTTATTTTTTTTGGTGTGTGTTGTTCTCTCTAAAATTGTGATCTTTGTCTTGCTTAACTCTATATTTCCATTGTTTAATGTATGCATGCACTTATGTGATTGAGGCCTTGTTTCACTATAGCTTACATACCCATATGGCCTTATCCTTTCATTATCCCTTGCAAACTAATTTTAAGCCCATTTTACCCCATTTATTCTTTATTTTAGCACATCACTAACTTTAAGCAGAAAAATAATAATGTCCTTAATTTGAATCCTTGGTTAGTTTAGACTAGTGAGAGTATTCATGATTTAAGGGTGGGAAAATTGGATTTGGAAACATTTGGTTTTGAAATTGGGTATTATATATCTTTAATGAAAACGTGAAAAAAAAAATAGTTGAGCACATATTCTTTCATTAATACCTTAATCATATGCATTGAGAAAAACACAAGAAAAGAAAAAAAACAAAAAAAATAAAAAAAAGGGACAAAATGCCCCAAAATAAATGGTGGTAGCAATGCATATGTACTATACTCATATTTGGGATGCATGCATGGGTTACAAAAGATAGTTAATGGGTAGTAGATTCTATATTCTGATTACATGGATTGTCTTAAGTTAGGTGGGAAGCTTATGTTAATCAAGGATTCAGATTTTAGTCCACTTGACCAAATACAATCCTACCTTGACCCTAACCCCATTACAACCCTTGAAAAAACCTCTTAATATGTGTATTGGTGCATCAAATTTTTGTTGATTGGTAGAAGAAAAGGAAGTCTTAGAAGGCAAGATTAGTAGAGAATTGAGAGAATCGAACCTTAAACACTTGAGTGATTAGAGTGTATACACTTCCGGTAAGGGTTCGATGCTCGATTCTTTGTTCTCGGCTTTCACAAGCTTTCTTCTTGCAAGTTTACTTGTACTTTATTTTGTGATTTGAATTAGTGGAATCCAGTTTATGTTTGTCTTGGAGAATTCGATTTACTTTTAACCAAGTAGGTAAAAGCACGTAGCATTTAGTTGCATTCATATAGATAGGTTGCATTTCATACATTCTACCATTCTTCTTCACTTCCTTTATAGCTTCTCTTAATCTTAGCATGAGGATATGCTAATGTTTAAGTATGGGGAGATTGATAAACCACTATTTTACGATTTATTTTGTGCTTAATTTAGTGGATTTTATCCATTATTTTCACACTTATTCATAGAAATTGCATGTTTTACGTTTTCCTTCCTGATTTTGTGATATGATTGAAAACATGCTTCTTTGGCCTTAATTTTGCTAATTTTAATCCTCTCTTATTACCATTCGATGCCATGGTATGTTTGTTAAGTGTTTTTAGGGTTTATAGGGCAGGAATAGCTTAGAGAATGGAAAGGAAGCATGCAAAAGTGGAAGGAATACAAGAAATTGAAGGAATTGCAAAGCTGTCAAGCCTGACCTCTTCGTATTAAATCGATCATAACTTTAGTTACAGAGGTCCGAATGAGGCGGTTCTAGTTGTTTTGGAAAGCTAACATACGGGGCTTCAAAATGATATGCAATTTATCATAGTTGCCTTGCTGTTAGGTGACGCGTACGCATGGATAGAGCGGTAGACAAGCGGCGCATACGCGTGACGACGCGTACGCGTAACAGAGCTGCGTGCTGCACGTATCAGAAATCGCTGGGAGCAATTTCTAGGCTATTTTTGACCTAGTTTCAAGCCCGAAAATGAAGTTTAGAGGCTGCAGAGTGGGCTGAATGAAAATTCACTTATCATTCATTCACTTTTGGATAATTTGAGGTTTTAGATGTAGTTTTCTAGAGAGAGAGGCTTTCTCCTCTCTCTATCCTCTCTCTATGTTTTAGGATTTCTCTTTCAAATTCTCCTTAGGTTCATGTTCAATTTTACTTTAATTTAGTTTTCTCTTACTTTTATTTGTTCAAGCAATTTAGTTCATATTCCTCCCTTGTTATTTCCCTTTTCGCCATTTTCATGTTTATGAGTTATTGTTACATTTGAATTCTTCTAATGCAATTTGTGTTTTCTATGTTTATTGTTAATCTCTTTAATTGTTAGTCATTAATGCTTGCAATTGGTTGTTTTGATTTTATTATCTCTTATTAATTCTCTATGTTTTTATTTTGCGCCTTCCAAGTGTTTGATAAAATGCTTGGTTGGATTTCAAATTAGACTTTTACGTTTTTAACTTGGATTGATCAATTAGAAACTCTTGAGTTATCAAAACTCTTTTGTTGATTGGTAATTGATAATAGCTAGTTGGCTTAGGCTTCACTAAATATAGTCTTTGATTAGAACTTGTGAAGTTAAGTTGATTTTACTCACTTGACTTTCCTCCATTGTTAGAGGTTAACTAAGTGAAAGCAAAAGGCAATTACCATCACAATTGATAATGATAATTAGGATAGGACTTCTAATTATCAATCCTTACTAAGAGCTTTTCTTAGTTTTTAGTTTATTTTATTGTCATTTTACATCCCTTGTTCAACATTTAAGAACCCCAAAAATATACTTTTCCATAACCAATTATAAGTACATCTTCTTGCAATTCCTTGAGAGACGACCCAATGTTTAAATACTTCGGTTTATTTTTATTGGGTTTGTATTTGTGACAAAAAAATTAAATTTGATTGAGGTTCAATTGTCGGTTTAGAACTGTACTTGCAACGCGCTTATTTATGTGAAATTCTTTACCGACTATTTTTCTCCCATCAAATTTTTGGCGCCGTTGCCGGGGAATTACAAACGTGTGCCTTATTATTGGTTATTGTAAATATTTACTTTTTACTTGTTTGTTAGTTTTTAGGACTTAGTTGCTTATTTTTATTAGTTTTTGTTTTTATTTTCTACTATGAATTCTCACCCCTTTGGCTATGAGTTTGGTTCAAATTAAGTTGTAGGAAATGGAAGCTACAATGAGAACATGCATCAAGGATGGGACAATCAAAGGTGGGAGGAACCGCAAGCTTATGGACAACCTTCATGGCAACAACCTCCACCAACATACTATGACCAAGAGCCATTCCAAGAAGCATACCATGATAATGGCTATGGTGAACACCCTCTTGATTATCAATAACCACCACCATATGCCTATGAATCCCCTCCCCAACATAATTTTGAACCACCAGCCCCTTACCACCAAACACCTCCATATGACACTAACCCTTACCCACCATACCAATCACCCTACGAGCCCTATGAACCATACTTAGAACCACCCCTATTCCAACATAATTACTCCCAAGAACCACCACCTCAATATTCACCATCTCCATGCCCTTACCAAGAAGAACCACCTTCCTATTATGAACCCTTTCTCCAAAATAATGAACCCTCCTATCCACCCCAACCCCCAATGGATGATTCTCTCACTTTATTGCTTCAACGGCAAATAGACCTTCAAAATTCAATCCAAGCTCTTATATCCCGCATGGATCCATCATTTATCCCCAATATTTAACCCTCAAGCTCTAGTGCACTTCCTTTTCAACCACATAATGATCTCTCCATCCCATCACCACCCTCCATGGAAGAGCACCCACATCCATCAATGCATGAGCAACACGATCCCAATTATGCTAGTCACATGGAACAAGAGAGAAGAGATCGTCTAAGGGACTTAGTGGATCAGATTCATGCATCCATACTTCAAAAGAAGCAAGAGGAGACCTATAAGGTGGAGGAAGTAGAGACCCTTGAAGATGAAGAAAGTTGTGAAGAGCTAGAAGTCATCAAGGAGGAGTTCGATTTTGTACTAGAATAACTGGAGGAAGCCGTAATTATTGCAGAGGAAGAAGTGGTTGAAGACTTAGGAGATGCTGAACTTCCATGGGAATCGAGAGTTGTAGAGAATTCTGCCAAGAAGCTTGAAATTGATGTTGAGGAGGATAGTGCACAACATCCAAGGCATGTTCCTTATGAAGAATTGGACGGAATAGATCAAGAGGCAAGTTTCCTTGGTGATGATGATCATAAATCAAACCATCCTAATAATGATGAACTTGCACCCGCAATTGAACCCCTTGAGTTTGAAGAACCTTCTCCAAGTGAATCTGAAAATGATGTTGAGGTAGACTTTTCTCAACCTCCAACTTATGACTTTTGTGACGGGAAAGAATTAGAAGAATTTGATCAGGACGCGGTTGAAGTTGAAGAGGCTTGCAAGAAGGTGGAAGAATTCAAAGAAGAGTACAAGGGAGTGGAGCTTGTAAGGCCATTGGAAACACCTCTCCCCAAGCCATCACCATCCATCCTTTCATTCAAGTGGGTAAACCTCTTATCTCTAAGCTTTATAATCCCACTTGAATATGAAAGAGAGATGGTTAGTGGTTGGTAACACAATCCTAGGTTCGTTATGGTTGGGAGCTCAAAGTCTAAATGCAAAGGTTGGTGTAAAGCTCGATTGAATGGGTCTAGGAAGTCGTTTGGGTACTTCATTGAGAATTCAGATTGCTTGCTACCCGGTTGGAACAATGATGATCAACACGAAGATGGGTGCAAAAGCAAGGTTTGGGACCCCAGAATTTATTCTAGCAATCAATACTCTTGGGGCCTTGTCACTTGCTTTAACTTGCTTGAAAGCTATATGCCCCTAGTTTGTGACTCCAGAGGCTATTGGAAGTACAAACATTAGTGGGGATTCCTGGACGGGTTCAAGCACAAACCACTATGACAAGGAACTCACCAAATGTCCAACTTAAGGACTTTAACTAAAAGTGCTAGGTGGGAGACAACCCACCATGGTATGATCTTTCCTGTTTATTAGTTTTATTTTATTAATATTAGTATCCATTTCCAGTTCTGCATGTTTATCTTTATTTTGCTTTAAAAAAAAAGAGGGATGTGACGCATACGCGTGACCCACACGTACGCGTCGATGTGAATTTCGCTCTCTATCGAGTTGAACAGAGAGTTACGCTGGAACTGTGCGGGAGGGGTGCTTGGTGCACAAGCCACCCCACGCATACGTGTGACCCACGCATACGCGTCGCATGCAGTTTTGTCAATTCACGCATAAGCGTCGATCACGCGTACACGTGGAATGAAAAATCGGCGTAAATACCCACATTGAACAGAGAGTTGTGCGAGTATGGTGCTGGAATCGCGCAAGTAGTCACACGTACGCGTGACCGACGGTCACGCGTCAGTGTTCATTTTTGGCCATCCACGCGTACGCATGGACGACGCGTACACCTCGCATGGCTGTTTCTGTTTTCACACGCACGCGTGACCTGCGCGCACGCATTGCGTCATGTTTTTCATTTCTTTCTTCTTTCTTCTCTCCTATCTCATTCTTTCCCCTCCTTTCCCACTTTCTTCTCATCCCCTCTCATCCTTATTCCCTTTCTTTTCTTCTATTTGTTACATCTGCATACCCGCATTCATGGCTTTTTAACTTTATTGTTTCTTCTCCTTTTCTTTTCTATAATTGTTGTTTTCACATTGGTGTCAAAATTTTCTTACTCAACTGTGGCATATTTCTTGCATTATTTTGGGTGCTTCTTAACTTGTTTGCTATTTAGTTGACATGCCATGTACTTCCATTGTTTCCTCACTTGCATGTTGTAGCTACCATGTAGTTGAGAACCTTATTGTTTGGCAATAGCCCACATATATTGTATTTCTTTTCATATCTTTGTTCGTGGGTTATTCTTCTTCCTTTTTCCTCTTCTTTCAGGATTGCCACCAAGAAGAAAAACGGAAGACTTCTAAATGGAGCGACAAACGAGTTCCTGTGCACAATCTTTTGAGAAAAAGCATCAGTTGGAGCCATCCGTCCACTTAAACACCATTTTCATGCACCGAGGATGGTGTAATCTTTAAGTGTGGGGAGGTCGATACCGACTTCCGTGAGTTAGTTACTTTCTTTTCAACACTTATTTTTCATTTTCTTTGTTACTTAGTTTTTGCATTGCATGATAGATTGCATGTGTAGTTAATTATTTGCATTTAAGTACTACTTGGTGAAAGTAATGATTTTCTTTTCAATAAACTATTTTAGAGAATTTCACTAATTTGAATTAAAACTTTTGTTAAAATTGATTGAAGAAATTTATTCTTGAACATAGTTTTAGAGCTCGAACACACAACACTAGTGAGATTTTGAGCCTATTTGATTGGTTGCATCTTATCAACCAATATTTTATTCTTTTAGTGTGTGTTGTTCTCTCTAAAATTGTGATCTTTATCTTGCTTAACTCTATATTTCCATTGTGTAATGTATGCATGCACTTATGTGATTGAGGCCTTGTTTCACTATAGCTTACATACCCATATGGCCTTACCTTTTCATTATCCTTTGCAAACCAATTTTGAGCCTATTTTACCCCATATATTCTTTGTTTTAGCACATCACTAACTTTAAGCAAAAAAATAATAATGTCCTTAATTTGAATTCTTGGTTAGCTTAGACTAGTGAAAGTATTCATGATTTAAGTGTGGGAAAATTGGGTTTGGAAACATTTGGTTTTGAAATTGGGTATTATATATCTTTAATGAAAACATGAAAAAAAATAGTTGAGCACATATTCTTTCATCCAATACCTTAATCATATGCATTGAGAAAAACAAAAGAAAAGAAAAAGAAAACGAAAAAAAAAAAGAAGAAAAAGAAAAAAAAAGGGGATAAAATGCCCCAAAATAAATGGTGGTAGCAATGCATATGTACTATACTCATATTTGGGATGCATGCATGGGTGACAAAAGATAGTTAATGGGTAGTAGATCCTATATTCTGATTACATGGATTGTCTTAAGTTAGGTGGGAATGTTATGTTAATCAAGGATTCAGATTTTAGTCCACTTGACCAAATACAATCCTACCTTGACCCTAACCCCATTACAACCCTAGAAAAAACTTCTTGATATTGTTGATTAAGTGTAGGGAGATTGAGAAACCACTATTTTACGGTTTATTTCGTGCTTAATTTGGTGGATTTTATCCATTATTCTCACACTTATTCATAGAAATCGCATATTTTACATTTTCCTTCGTGATTTTGTGCTATGATTGAAAACATGCTTCTTTGGCCTTAATTTTGCTAATTTTAATCCTCTCTTATTACCATTCGATGCCATGATATGTTTGTTAAGTTTTTTCAAGGTTTATAGGGAAAGAGTGGCTTAGAGGATGGAAAGGAAGCATGCAAAAGTGGAAGGAATACAAGAAATTGAAGGAATTGCAAAGCAGTCAAGCCTGACCTCTTCGTATTAAATCGATCATAACTTGAGCTATAGAGGTCCGAATGAGGCGGTTCCAGTTGCCTTAGAAAGCTAACATACGGGGCTTCGAAATGATTATCAATTTGCCATAGTTACCTTTCTGTTAGGCGATACATACACGTGGATGACGCGTAACGCATGGATAGAGCGGCAGACAAGCGACGCGATGCGTGGGCGACGCGTACGCGTGATAGAGCCGCGTCCTGCACGTATCAGAAATCATTGGGGGCAATTTCTGTGCTATTTTTGGCCCAGTTTCAAGCCCGAAAATGAAGTTTAGAGGCTGCAGAGTGGGCAGATTGGAAATTCACTTCTCATTCATTCGCTTTTGGATAATTTGAGATTTTAGATGTAGTTTTCTAGAGAGAGAAGCTTTCTCCTCTCTCTATCCTCTCTCTAGGTTTTAGGATTTCTCTTTCAAATTCTCCTTAGGTTCATGTTCAATTTTACTTTAATTTAGTTTTCTCTTACTTTTATTTGTTCAAGCAATTTAGTTCATCTTCCTCCCTTGTTATTTCCCTTTTCACCATTTTCATGTTTATGAGCTATTGTTACATTTGAATTCTTCTAATGCAATTTGTGTTTTCTATGTTTATTGTTAATCTCTTTAATTGTTAGTCATTAATGCTTGCAATTGGTTGTTTTGATTTTATTATCTCTTATTAATTCTCTATGTTTTTATTTTGCGCCTTCCAAGTGTTTGATAAAATGCTTGGTTGGATTTCAAATTAGACTTTTACATTTTTAACTTGGATTGATCAATTAGAAACTCTTGAGTTATCAAAACTCTTTTGTTGATTGGTAATTGATAATTGCTAGTTGGCTTAGGCTTCACCAAATGTAATCTTTGATTAGAACTTGTGAAGTTAAGTTGATTTTACTCACTTGACTTTCCTCCATTGTTAGAGGTTAACTAAGTGAAAGTAAAAGACAATTACCATCACAATTGATAATGATAATTAGGATAGGACTTCTAATTATCAATCCTTACTAAGAGATTTTCTTAGTTTTTAGTTTATTTTATTGTCATTTTACATCCTTTGTTCAACATTTAAAAATCCCAAAAATATACTTTTCCATAACCAATTATAAGTACACCTCCCTGCAATTCCTTGAGAGATGACCCGAGATTTAAATACTTCGGTTTATTTTTATTGGGTTTGTATTTGTGACAAACAAATTAAATTTGATTGAGGTTCAATTGTCGGTTTAGAACTGTACTTGCAACGCGCTTATTTATGTGAAATTCTTTACCAACTATTTTTCCTCATCACTCCACACCGCCTCTGTCGCCCGAAACCCGCTGCCGTAGGTTGATAATCACTATGTTTTGAAAATAGTTTTAATTACAATATCTTCTTACGGCTATTCTTAAAAATTTTATACTAAGAACCCTTTCGAGGATGATGTTCTCACCCCTACAGACTTCTCTTTTCAGGAAACGGACGAAGAAGCTTATGAAGATTTTTTTTAGTTTAACTTTGCAATATAGATGTATTAGTTTAGTTATTATTATTCTTCCCTTGCCATTAATATTATAATTTTGTAAGAGGGATAGGAGTTGTATGATTTGTATGTATATAATATGTATAAGTTACGTGAGTAAGAAGTTTTGTTTATGTATATGCTTGTTTGTTTTATTGTAAAAGTATTTCTTCCGGTTTTTCAAATAAAATAGCGACACGGTTTCGAGTCAAAGGCTCATATTTTATTATTAAATTTATGAAGTCGTCGTAATACCTCTTGCTATCAGAGTGGCGTAGCCGGAAGCGTGATATTCTGATAGTGAGGGTATTACATTATTATTTAAATTATTATTTTAATGTTTTACTTTATAAATTAGATAATTAAAAACTAACCATATTTTATAATAACAAAATATAATTATAGCAATTTCATATTATATGTACATAAAAAATAATCACTTGTATAAATATATATTGAAATACAAAATATAAATTTAAATGAGTTAAACAATACATGCATTTATACACAAATATATAATGATTAATAGATAATTTGATAGCTGATTTTTATGTATACATAATATTTTTATTATAAAAATTATTATTTTGTTATATATATTTTAATTCCACTGTCAAAATTTTCTGCATCTGTCACTGGATGAGATAAATACATTATAATTTAAATTTACAGTTAAAATTATTAGACTATCTGTGTATCTGATTTATTTAAAATTTTTCCTACATTATAGTATTAATGTATTATACATGAAATTTTGACGAAAATATATCAAAAGAAAGAAGAAAAACCTAGACATATTTAAGGACCAAAAAATTTTCTCACAGTTTATTGTGAATTGGGGATGAAAATTTAATTTTGTGAAAATATACTAAAAATACAAAAATTATCTTTTCGTTCATAATTTTTTATTATTTTTTGTGAAAAAATTAATTATTTTAGTAGTTAATTATTTTTTAAAAAATTTAATCGATTAATTATAAAAAAATATTAAGAGTAATTTATTTAGATGTGATTAAAAGATAAATGAATAATAATTATGTATGAGAAAAAAGTTAATAATATTAAAAGATAAAATTAAAATTCATTTCAAAGTTAAAAATAAAATTCATTTAAAAATAAAGCTAAAAATCATGGTTTTTTTTTTTTCAAAATTTATCTACTGAAAATTTTATAAGTATTTTATGATGAATAAAAATCTTACACTTATACTAAAATTTATTTTTATTCTGATAAAACGTTAAATAAACTATTAAAAGAAATTTTGTTCCCTCCATTAGAGAAGAATGATAAACTTTCATACTTATATTATGTTATGGCATTAATTTGGCCCGTTATTTTTAAAGTCATCAATGTACTTCATGATTTTTTCACCTTCATCTATCAATTTTTTTACATCTATATATATATATATATATATATATATATATATATATATTGTAATAGAAATTTATATATTTTTAATAATTATTGAGAAATATTTATTCATAAAAATATAATGTATATTAAATAATAGAATATCAATGATATTTAAGATTTTTTTCCATTTTTTGTTATTTTTTTATACATATTGACTAAATTTATAGTATAAGAATTAAAAACTATTAATCATTTTAATTTTTTTCTATTTATAGAAATTTAATAGAAAATATACATATTATCTATTATAAAATAAAATATACACTTTTTTTAATAATAATAAATTTATATAAATTATAATAATTAATTTAAATTGAATATACCTAAGATTTAAAATAATTCTAACAATATAATATCTTAAGAATTTTTTTAAACAACAATAAAAAAAATTAAAATAATGGTGAATTTTTGGGTTCGAAAAAATTGTGTGTCGAATTTGTTGTAATAATCAGTATTTTAACGGAGTTATTTACATCGTGTGAATTGTTAGAGACCGAAGTTTGTCTTATTCAAAAATTGAAAATGCATCTTGGTATGGTTTTATGGGTCATGTCCCACTTTCCAACACTGATTTATATATGATTACTAATTAAGTTATTTTAGAATTTTATTTATTTAACTATCATGTAAATTCAGGATTTTTTATTTTAATAAATAAAATAAATATAAAATTTACCAAAATAAATATTTCTCAGAGAATTTACTGATTTAAATTCCCTTGCCATATCTCGTTTATAATGTAAACGATATATATATATATATAAGACAAATATTCAGCTTCTATAAAAGGATGTGTACCCCTTGGTATTCCTCACACACATTTCATATCCTTCCTCTGTCTCTTTTTTCTCTCAAAAACATAGCTGAATGGCCAGTAACAATCCATTCATAGTTGTGCTTCTTTATCCGAATTGTCGTATGAGAAATGACGATAATGGGGTGACATTTGAGTGTCCGGATCCGATATTGTTTCGCACTCAGCGTATGGAGACGTTGTCAGATTTGAAGAGTTTGATATTAAGCAAGTTTGGTGGGACAGAAAGGAGGGAAATCGGAAGGGTGGCGTATAGGTTGCTGGCACCCATGGTAAATGGAGTCTTTTGGTTTCGACTATTCCAACTTCAGGGGACGAGCATGTGCAACTGATGTTCGACATTCATGGAGGAACATATGTGAACAGGTAATGGAGCTGTCCGCCGAGGTGGGTCACGGTGGTAGTGAGGGTTCCGCACAAGAAACTTATGTGCAGGACGAACGACCTCTCGCACCACCGCCCATTCATGTCGTGATTTCGGAGCATGAGGCAGAGGAGGGTGAGGAGGAGTCGGACGAGGATTATGTGGCGGACAGTGGAGACAGTGAGTCTTCCGATGGTGGCGATGATGATGAGTTTGTGCCGGAGACACCTGCAGTGGTTGTGCCATGCCATGTGCTGCCTCCACCTCACCCGATTCCGGCGCTATCTGCTGTGCCTAGTCACTATCACAGTGTAGATCTGGACGCTATGCATGAGAGGATCCCGGTTTCGGCCAGCCTCGGGTCCTCCAATACCTCCTGCCCCGATAGATGCCTAATACGACAAGCCCTACACCATCAGTCATAGTACTCCAGGGTCGGTCTCGTGTCAAATGTGTGGTGCACAGTGATCCGACAACCGGGCTCAAACCTCTGGTGCCATCTATCGTACCACTTCTTCAGCTTGAGCGGCCACCATACATTCTCACCTCGACCAGTAGTAGTTAGGTACCTGTCAATGAAGATGTTGTGTGAAATACTTCCTTAAGTCATAATAACTGAAATATTTTAACAGATAAGTAAGTAGAAATATAGCATCAATCTCACCTATCAAGATTTACTGGAGTGCCCGGTACTTGCTGCTCTCCGTTGAACTGCCGTTTCACCCGATCAACATGGTGAAATTGGACGATATTAAAGCACAACAGGGGGATGGCTGACAACCATGTCCCCTACTCCTCCTCCTCACGAAACCAGGGCAGACACAATGCCTGCAGGGCGGGGTTATCGTAGACTTTCCATGCAAACTGAAGAAAGAAAGTTTTCATCGTAACACAAACACAATTATTATACGAAATCTCTCGAATTATCCATATAACAAGCATACTAAAGCATACGATATCTATCTAATTATCCAAAATAACAATATACGTATTTTAACTACTGACCTCATCGAACCGTAGCCGGTCGAGGGACACCCTCCAATGCAGGATCCTGGCCTCATACTGATCCCTGCTCTGCTGCGGCAATCCAACCAACCTAACACATCGAAGGAGAGCAAATACGGTTCGTTAAGTAACATACCAAAAGATTTGACAAAATTATTTAACTCAAATACATAAAAATACATTTCTCACCTCGCAGCCAGTGGATACTGGTAGACGCCTCTATCTAGTGGACACCACTGGGAGGATCTCTGATATATCCAGGACATCAACAACGGAGTGCAGCCAGTGATATCCGTGACGCCCCGTTGAGCCACCAAAGAAAGGGACTGATATGTCCAGGCCAGCACAGTGGAGCCCCAAGAAAAATGCTCTACACTCCGCAAAGTCCCGCAACAACGGTAGCCAACGAAGGTGCACCATATTGTTGGACTTGTCGGTCATCAGATACCCTCCGATCAGTAACATGATATAACACCTGGCGTACTGTCGGAGGGTCTCGGGATCGTCTATCTGGGGCATCTGACGGACACGATCCTGTAGCCACACAAGCTTCAGCATGAACGACTCCTTCTTCTGCGCTGCCTGCTGTGCTACCACGGGAGGCCGAACACCGAGGAGCTGCTCCACCAACTCCCATGTCTCCGTATGGTACCACCTACCAAAGTCACGGAGGCACCCCCGACAGGGTTACCGTGTGCGCGTAGGCCTAGGTGGTACGCCACGTCCTGCAGGGTGATAGTGACCTCACCCCACGAGAGATGAAACGTGTGCATCTCTGGACGTGATGCTTGCACTCGTGGACTATGTCGGTAAAGATTTTCTCAATAAAGTTGCGTTGCAAGTATAGCTCTACCGATAACAAGCCTCGAGGATCAAATTTAGAGAGGGATTTGGTTGTCACAAGTTCAACCCCAATAGAAATAACCGAAGTATTCAAACCTCAGGTCGTCTCACAAGGAATGGGCAAACATGTGCTTCAATAGTGGTTAGAATTCTGGGGTTGCAAGTCATAAGCAAGAAAATAAAATGGGAATCTTAACAAGCAAGCAATCTTAAAATGCAAGAAATTAATTCAAATAACTAAGCAAAACATGAGCAATTCCAAACTAACAAAGTAACATCCAACATGATTCTATTCTAAACTAAACAAGTAACTATAACTAAGACAAGTAATCAAGAATTTTGGGTTTTCAAATATGAATAATAAAAGCAACTCTTGGCTAGGCATGATAATTGGGGTCACCATCCTTGTCCAATAACCATATCTTGACAATTATGAGGAACCAAACTCATTAAGTCTACTTCTATACTTGAAGTACGTCAAATGGTTTGGTCAACATCAACCCATAAGTTCTAACCTCACTACTAAAAGGTTAGCATCAGTGGCTATCAAATTGACCACTAAAGACTCTCAAATCATCAAATCCATTAGACCCAATGACTCAAGTTTACCCAATTCCCTTAGCCTAAGCCAAGAGTGAAAAGAACTACTCCATAATCAAGGTAAACAATTCATCAAACACTTGGTAAGCATTAATAAAAGACATGTTCAAATTGCAATTAAATTGAATTTAACAAGTACCCACTAACAATTATTAACATACAATCATCCAAACAACACAATTAATCATAGAAATCATCAATGTAACATCAACAAAGTAAGATTCACAACATTCATGAAATGGGTATAAGATGACAATTGATAAGAATTCATAAAACTAACATAGGATCTAAGCAAAATTATACTAAGGAATTCAAATTAAACTATCAAAACTAGTAATTAACAAGATCCAATTCAGAATTCAACAAGGGAAGATCAAATTAAAACTAGATCTAGAGAGGAACAAGGGTTTCTCTCTCTAGAAGAACAAAGAACCAAAAATTAGCTAAAAATTGTGTCTTAGGGTAAAATGATTGATCCCCCCTTTTCCCCTAGCATCCTTGGGTCTTTTCCATGCAGAAACAGCTTGAATTTGGGCCTAATGAGCCTCAGAAATTGCCAAGCACGATTTCCTTTAATGAGATCACGTGCAGCTTCCCGTGCGTGCGCGCCATACGTGCGCGCGCGCCGATTGCCTTTGTGATCCACGCTTGCGCGCCAAGTGCCCGTGCGCGTCGATAGGAATCCTCTGATCCGCGCGGATGAGTCCATTCTTGCGCGTCGCTTCCAGCCGTCCTCATCCACGCGTGCGCGTGGAGTGCCCATGCGCGCCAATGCTGCTTTTCCCAAAAATTCAAATCTTCATGTTCCTTCCTTTTGTGCATGCTTTCTTTCTCTCTTCTAGTCCATTCCTATCCTATAACTCCTGAAATCACTCAACAAATACATCACAGCATCGAATAGCGATAGAAGAGGATCAAAATATGGTAATTTTAAGGCAAAACAAGCATGTTTTTCATCATGGAGCAATATTAGGAAGTGAACACAAAACCATGCATTTCTTGTGAATAAGTGTGAGAAATATTGACAAAACCCCCCAAATTCTAACAATATAAACCACAAAATTAGGGTTTATCAAATCTCCCCACACTTAAACCAAGCATGTCCTCATGCTTAGAATAAAAAGACCAAAGATCATGGTGAGAAAGGGTTTATGAAATGCAAACTACCTAAGTGAATGCATGCAACTAATGTAAAATCATCTGCCTACTTGGTCAAGGGTAAATCTATCCTCCAAGAATACATGTGAATATATGGGGTGAAAATAGTATGTAGTTCATGAATCCTACCAAATTGAACATCACTAAGGAGTGCATATAACTTGCTAGATGAACGCTTGTGAAAGCCGGGAACAAAGAATTGAGCATCGAACCCTCACCAGAAGTGTATCCGCTCTATTCGCTCAAGTGTATAGGGTTCGTCACTCAATCCTCTCCTAATCATGCTTTCCAAGATTTGTCTTTCATCTAACAATCAACAATTACTTAATGCATATTTACAAGTATTATGAGGTCTTATTCATGGGTTGTAACGGGACTAGGGTGAAGGTAAGGATGTATGTGGCCAAGTGAGCTTAAACTTTGAGTCCTTGATTAACCTTGGATCCCACTAGACACATAGAACAACCTATATAACTATAATACATTACCTAGCTACCCTTGAATTTCACTTTTTGCATGCTCATGCATTCTTTTCAATTCAGACCCATATGCATTGTTTTTTTTATTACTTTGTCTTGGAGTTTCTTTGTCCCCTTTTATTGCTTTGTTTGTTAGTTTTTTTTATCCTTTTTTCTTGGGGTTTTATGTACAAAAGTTTCAATGCATATAGTTCAATCATTCAATACATAAGCATGTTCCCAAATCCTAGAATTTTAATTACACTACAATTATACACCTATATATCTACCCAAATTTCCCAAGTATACCCTCCTAATTGAATGATACATGGTGCACGAATTATGAATAACACGTTTCACAACTCGTACCACTAACCAGCAAGTGCACTAGGTCGTCCAAGTAATACCTTACGTGAGTAAGGTCGATCCCACGGAGATTGTTGGTTTGAAGCAAGCTATGGTTATCTTGCAATTCTCAGTCAGGATATTAATTGGTGGTTATCAATTGACTTGCAAATGAACAAGGGAGCATAAATTAAAAGTTACTTGTTATGCAGTAATGGAGAATATGTTGGAGTTTTGGAGATGCTTTGTCTTCTGAAATTCTGCTTTCCTCTGTTTCTGATTCACGCATGCACGTCCTCCTATGGCAAGCTGTATGTTGGTGGATCACCATTGTCAATGGCTACTATCCATCCTTCCAGTGATAAGGGTCCAAGTGCGCTGTCACCGCATGGCTAATCATCTGCAGGTTCTCAATCATACCGGAATAGGATTTACTATCCTTTTGCGTCTGTCACTACGCCCAGCACTCGTGAGTTTGAAGTTCGTCACAGCCATTCAATCCCAGAATCCTACTCGGAATACCACAGACAAGGTTTAGACTTTCCGGATTCTCATGAATGCTGCCATCAATCTAGCTTATACCACGGAGATTCTGATTAAGGAATCTAAGAGATATTCATTCAATCTGATGTAGAACGGAGGTGATTGTCAGACACACGTTCATGGAGTGAGGAAGGTGATGAGTGTCACGGATCATCACCTTCTCCATAATGAGGCACGAATGGATATCTTAGATAGGAACACGCATGTTTGAATGGAAAACAGAAATACTTGCATTAAGTCATCGAGACACAACAGAGCTTCTCACCCCCAACAATGGAGTTTAGAGACTCATGCCATCAAAAGTTACAAAGTTCAGATCTAAAATGTCATGAGATACAAAATAAGTCTCTAAAAATTGTTTAAATACTCAACTAGTAACCTAGGTTTACAGAAAATGAGTAAACTATGGTAGATAGTGCAGAAATCCAATTCTGGGGCCCACTTGGTGTGTGCTGGGGCTGAGACTAAAGCTTTCACGTGCCTGGGGCTGTTTTGGGCGTTTAACGCCAGCTTTGGATCCTTTTCTGGCATTGAACTCCAACTTGCAACTTGTTTCTGGCGCTGGACGCCATAATTGGGCAGAGAGCTGGCGTTGAACGCCAGTTTACGTCGTCTATCCTTGAGCAAAGTATGTACTATTATATATTTCTGGAAAGCCCTGGATGTCTACTTTCCAACGCAATTGGAAGCACGCCATGTGGAGTCCTGTAGCTCCAGAAAATCCATTTTGAGTGCAGGGAGGTCAGAATCTAACAGCATCAGCAGTCCTTTTTCAGCCTGAATAAGATTTTTGCTCAGCTCCCTCAATTTCAGTCAGAAAATACCTGAAATTACAGAAAAACACACAAACTCATAGTAAAGTCCAGAAATATGAATTTTGCCTAGAGACTAATGAAAATAAACTAAAAACCAACTAAAACATACTAAAATCTATATGAAATTAACCCCAAAAAGCGTATAAAATATCCACTCATCACAACACCAAACTTAAACTGTTGCTTGTCCTCAAGCAACTAGACAAATAAAATGGAAGACTAATAGGTTGAGAAGCAATAATATCTCAGAGTTTTTTTGAGTGAAGCTCAGATTCTAATTAGATGAGTGGGACTAGTAGCTTTTTGCTTCCGAATAGTTTTGGCATCTCACTTTATCCATTGAATCTCAGAGTGATTGGCATCTATAGGAACTTAGAATTCAGATAGTGTTATTGATTCTCCTATTTCAGTATGATGATTCTTGAACACAGCTATTTTATGAGTCTTGGCCGTGGCCCTAAGCACTTTGTTTTCCAGTGTTACTACCGGATACATAAATGCCACAGACACATAATTGGGTGAACCTTTTAGATTGTGACTCAGCTTTGCTAAAGTTCCCAATTAGAGGTGTCCAGAGTTCTTAAGCACACTCTTCTTTTTTTGCTATGGACCTTGACTTTAACCGCTCAGTCTCAAGTTTTCACTTGACACCTTCACGCTACAAGCACATGGTTAGGGACAGCTTGGTTTAGCCGCTTAGGCCAGGATTTTATTCTCTTAGGCCCTCCTATCCACTGATGCTCAAAGCCTTGGGATCCTTTCTATTACTCTTGCCTTTTGGTTTTAAGAGCTTTGGCTTTTTCTGCTCGCTTTCTCTTTCTTTCTCTCCCTTTTTTTTTTCTGCAAGCTTTGTTCTTTGCTGCTTTTTCTTGCTTCAAGAATCATTTTTATGATTTTTCAGATTATCAATAACATGTCTCATGTTCATCATTCTTTCAAGAGCTAACATATTTAACAGTCTTAAACAACAAATTCAAAAGACATATGCATTGTTCAAGCATTCATTCAGAAGACAGAAAGCATTGCCACCACATGTTACTAATTAGAATTTTTCTTATTAAAAACTCGAATTTTATTGCCTCTTATTCAAAAGATCTACTATTTTATTTATGTTTGCTGATGATGAGAAAAATAGACTATAACTTAATTAGAGGTAAAATCAAAATAGACACTAATTACTACTATATGACTCCTAAGGTAAACTCTTATAACGACAACTATCACAGAGTTAAAGCAGAAATTGGAATTTAACAACCTTTGTTCTGGGAAGTGGATGTTCCTCGGATCTGTGGGGTGCTTGGTCCTTCAAGAGATAACTTCTGGCGCTTCAATTCCCTCAAGTCACGCCCTTGCTCTTCCTGTTCTTTAATCAGATAGCAAAGAATTTGACTTTGTTCCTTCTGTTCCTTTATTATTTGTTCCATAGCTTCTTGCATCTTGGTAACTGATGTTTCAAGATACTCCCAATATTCAGATTGAGGGATTTCTGGGAGAAATTCCTGTGTTTTCTTCTTGATGGGGTCATCTTGTGCTTGTTGTTTTTCCATTGATGCTTTGGTGATTGGTTTCTCAATTGAGATATACTCAGTTATTCCCATCCTTACTCCAGCGTCCTTGCAGAGCAGAGAAATCAAGCTTGGGTAAGCCAACCTGGCCTCTTTAGAATTTTTATTAGCAATTTTGTAGAATTCAGTTGAAATCAGTTGATGAACTTCCACTTCTTTTCCCATCATGATGCAATGGATCATCACTGCTCTTTTAACAGTGACTTCAGAACGGTTGCTGGTGGGCAGCAGAGAATGCCCAATGAAGTCCAGCCATCCTCTGACGACTGGTTTGAGATCTTCTCTTTTGAGTTGATTTAGGACACCCTTCGTGCTGGTGGTCCACCTGGCTCCAGGGATACATATATCCTCTAGAATCTTATCCAGGCCCTTGTCTGTTCTCATTATTCTCCTGTTGAAAGAGTCTGGATCATCTTTCAGCTGAGGTAGCTTTAAGATCTCCCTGATCTTGTCAGGGTTGGTATGAACAATCTTCCTCTGACCACGGTCCGATATTCATAGAAAGCAGTTCCAGATAGTTTTTGCTTGTCTGTCTGCCACATGTTAGCATAGAACTCCTGGACCATATTCCTTCCCACTTTCGTCTCAGGATTAGCTAGGACTTCCCAGTTCCTGATTCGAATTTGCTCCTGGATCTTCGGATATTCGTCTTCTTTCAGATCGAATCTAACTTCCGGGATCACTGATCTTAGACCCATTATTTTGTAATAATGGTCTAAATGTTCTTTAGATAAGAACTTCCCTTGATTCCAAAGTAGTTTTAGAACGCTCTCTTTCTTGCCTCTTGAAGTGGGTTGTTTTCCCTTAGGAGCCATGATCTTAGTGATCACGGATAAACACACCAAACTTAGAGGTTTGCTTGTCCTCAAGCAAAAGAAAAGAAAGGAGAGGGATAGAAGGAGAGCTAGGTGTAATTGTTGATGGAAGGGGAGGGAGGCCGAACCCATATTTAAAGGGAGAGGGGTGGGTTCGAAAATTTAGATAAGATATGATAAAAAAAGATTGATTTGGAAAAGATAAGATAGAAGATATGATAAGAGAGGATATAGTTTAAAATTGAAAAGATATGAAAAATTTTTGAAAAAGATAAATCTAGATTTTGAAAAAGATAATGTGGAGATTTGAAAAAGATATTAGTTGAAAAGATAGATTTGTTTTGAAAATTTGAAAAAGAGTTGAATTGAATGAAAAAGAGGGTTTGTGCTTATGGATTAAGATACATTTGATATTTTTAAGGTAGGGTTTTTAGAAATTAGGGATTTTAGAAATCAGGGTTCTTAACATGTTTATGCAAGAAATCATGAATTGAAGCATGAAAATTAAGATTAAAATGAAAAATATGAAGAAAAAATGAATTTACCTCCTCCCCACCATCCTGGCATTTGAACGCCCAAACGCTGCATGTTTTGGGCGTTCAACGCCCAAATGCTGCCTCTCCTGGGCGTTCAATGCCCAGCTGCTGCTTCTTTCTGGCGTTGAACGCCAGGAAGTCCTTTGTTATTGGGTGTTTTTCTGAACGCCCAGAATGCTGTAAATCTGGCGTTAAACGCCCAGAAAGAGCTTCTTTCTGGTGTTTAATGCCCAGATGGCTATCCTCACTGGCGTTCAACGCCCAGTGGATGCTTCTGTTGGGCGTTGAACGCCCAAAATAGACTTTTACTGGCGTTTTCTTGCCAGTGAGCTCTTTTTCTCTGTTTTGTGTGCAGAATCCTTCTGTAACCCTGTGAACTTATACAATTGACTCTTTACCTTAGGATCAGTGAACTTTATATAAACAAATAAAAATAAAAATAGGGAAAAATGCTTAGAGGATTGATGCCCATGGCTGGGTTGCCTCCCAGCAAGCGCTTCTTTATTGTCTTTAGCTGGACCTTGCTGAGCTTTTAGTTTAGCTTCAGCCTTGAGCACTCTTGCTCAACATTGCCTTCAAGATAGTGCTTGATTCTCTGTCCATTGACAATGAACTTCTTATCAGAATCAATATCTTGAAGCTCCACATAACCATATGGTGATACATTTGTAATCACATATGGTCCCCTCCACCGGGACTTCAGTTTCCCGGGGAATAGCCTGAGCCTGGAGTTGAACAACAGAACCTTTTGTCCTGGTTCAAAGATTCTAGATGACAGCTTTCTATCATGCCACTTTTTTTTATTTTTCTTTATAAAGCTTGGCATTTTCGAAAGTAGTGAATCTAAATTCCTCTAGCTCATTTAGCTGGAGCAATCTTTTTTCTCCAGCTAATTTGGCATCAAAGTTCAGGAATCTGGTTGCTCAGTAGGCTTTATGTTCCAGTTCCACGGGCAGGTGACATGCCTTACCATAGACCAGTTGGTATGGAAAGGTCCCTATAGGAGTCTTGAATGCTGTTCTGTATGCCCACAGAGCATCATCCAAGCTTCTTGCCCAATCCTTTCTACGGGTATTTACAGTCCGTTCTAGGATTCTTTTTAGCTCTCTGTTAGAGACTTCAGCTTGTCCATTAGTCTGTGGATGATATGGAGTCGCCACCTTGTGGCGAATCCCATACCGGACCATGGCAGAGTAAAGCTGTTTGTTGCAGAAGTGAGTGCCTCCATCACTGATTAGTACTCTAGGGACTCCAAACCTGCTGAAGATATATTTCTGGAGGAACTTCAGCACTATTTTAGTATCATTGGTGGGTGTGGCAATGGCCTCAACCCATTTTGATACATAGTCAACTGCCACCAGAATATAAGTGTTTGAGAATGATGGTGGGAAAGGTCCCATGAAGTCAATTCCCCATACGTCAAACAACTCAATCTCCAAGATTCCTTGTTGAGGCATGGCGTAACCATGAGGCAGATTACCAGCTCTTTGGCAACTGTCACAGTTACGTACAAACTCTCGGGAATCTTTATAGAGTGTGGGCCAATAGAAGCCACATTGGAGGACCTTGGTGGCTGTTCGCTCACCTCCGAAATGGCCTCCATATTGAGATCCATGGCAATGCCATAGGATCCTCTGTGCTTCTTCTCTAGGAATACACCTACGGATTATTCCGTCTGCACATCTCTTAAAGAGATAGGGTTCATCCCACAAGTAGTACTTTGCATCAGTGATTAATTTTTTCTTTTGTTGCCTGTTGTACTCTTTGGGTATGAACCTTGCAGCTTTATAGTTTGCAATATCGGCAAACCATGGTGTTTCCTGAATGGCAAATAAATGCTCATCCGGAAAAGTCTCAGAGATCTCAAGAGAGGGGAGGGACGTCCCTTCTACTGGCTCTATCCGGGACAGATGATCAGCCACTTGGTTCTCTGTCCCTTTTCTGTCTCTTATTTCTATATCAAACTCTTGCAGAAGCAACACCCATCTGATGAGCCTGGGTTTTGAATCCTGCTTTGTGAGTAGATATTTAAGAGCAGCATGGTCAGTATACACAATCACTTTTGATCCTACTAAGTATGATCTGAACTTGTCAATGGCATAAACCACTGCAAGTAATTCTTTTTCTGTGGTTGTGTAATTTTTCTGGGCATCATTTAAAACGCGACTAGCATAATAAATGACGTGCAGAAGCTTGTCATGCCTCTGTCCCAATACTGCACCAATGGCGTGATCACTAGCATCACACATTAGCTCAAATGGTAATGTCCAGTCTGGTGCGGAAATAACTGGTGCTGTGACCAGCTTAGCTTTCAGCATTTCAAACGCCTGCAGACACTCTGTGTCAAACACAAATGGCGTGTCAGCAGCTAGCAGATTACTTAGAGGTTTTGTGATTTTTGAAAAATCCTTTATAAACTTCCTATAGAATCCTGCATGCCCCAGAAAGCTTCTGATTGCCTTAACATTGGCAGGTGGTGGTAATTTTCAATTACCTCTATTTTTGCTTGATCCACCTCTATTCCCTTGTTTGAGATTTTATGCCCAAGGACAATCCCTTCAGTCACCATGAAGTGACATTTTTCCCAGTTTAAGACTAGGTTAGTCTCTTGGCATCTCTTCAGGACAAGTTTCAGGTGATCAAGACAGGAGCTGAATGAGTCTCCATATACTGAGAAGTCATCAATAAAGACCTCCAGAAATTTTTCCACCATATCAGAGAAAATAGAGAGCATGCATCTCTGGAAGGTTGCAGGCGCATTACACAGCCCAAATGGTATCCTTCTATAAGCAAACACTCCAGATGGACATGTGAATGCTGTTTTCTCTTGATCCTGGGGATCTACTGCAATCTGGTTATAACCTGAGTATCCATCCAAAAAGCAGTAATAATCATGACCTGCCAGTCTTTCTAGCATCTGGTCTATGAATGGTAAAGGAAAATGATCCTTTCTGGTGGGCTGTATTGAGCCTTCTGTAGTAAATACACATGCGCCACCCTGTAACTGTTCTTGTAGGAACCAGTTCATTTTTTTCATTATGGATCACTGTCATGCCTCCCTTTTTTGGGACGACTTGGACAGGACTCACCCAGGGGCTATCAGAAATAGGATAAATAATCCCAGCCTCTAGTAATTTGGTGACCTCTTTCTGCACCACTTCCTTCATGGCTGGATTTAGCCGCCTCTGTGGTTGAACCACTGGTTTAGCATTATCCTCCAATAAGATTTTGTGCATACATCTAGCTGGGCTTATGCCCTTAAGGTCACCTATGGACCACCCAAGAGTTGTCTTGTGTGTCCTTAGCACTTGAATAAGTGCTTCCTCTTCCTGTGGATTTAAAGCAGAGCTTATGATCACTGGAAAAGTGTCACCTTCTCCCAGAAATACATATTTCAGGGATGGTGGTAATGGTTTGAGCTCGGGCTTAGGAGGTTTTTTCTCTTCCAGAGGAAATTTCAGAGGCTCTTTCATCTCCTCTGAATTCTCCAAATCAGGCTGAACATCTTTAAAGATGTCTTCCAACTCTGATTCGAGACTCTCATCCATGTTGATCTCTTCTACCAAAGAGTCAATAAGATCAACTTTCATGCAGTCTTTTGATGTGTCTGGATGCTGCATGGCTTTGACAGCATTCAACTTAAACTCATCATCATTGACTCTCAGGGTTATTTCCCCTTATTGGACATCAATGAGGGTTCGTCCAGTTGCTAGGAAGGGTCTTTCTAAAATGAGAGTAGCACTCTTGTGCTCCTCCATTTCTAGCACTACAAAGTCAGTGGGAAAGGCGAATGGCCCAACTTTGACAATCATGTCTTCAATCACGCCTGATGGGTATTTAATGGAGCCATCAGCAAGTTGGAGACATATCCGGGTTGGTTTAACTTCTTCAGTTAAGCCAAGCTTTCTGATAGTGGATGCAGGTATTAGGTTGATGCTTGCCCCAAGATCGCACAAAGCTGTCTTGGTGCAATTACCTTCTAATATGCATGGTATCAGAAAACTCCCAGGATCTTTAAGCTTTTCAGGAAAGCTTTTTAGAATGACTGCACTGCATTCTTCAGTGAGGAGAACTCTTTCTGTTTCTCTCCAATCCTTTTTATGACTCAAGATCTCTTTCATGAACTTGGCATAAGAAGGTATTTGCTCAAGTGCCTCTGCAAATGGAATCTTTATTTCAAGAGTCCTGAGATAATCTACAAAGCGAGCAAATTGCTTATCCTATTCCTCTTTCTGGAGTTTTTGAGGATAAGGTATCTTGGCTTTATATTCCTCAACCTTAGTTGCTGTAGGTTTATTGCCTACAGAAGTGGTTGAAGAAGCCTTTTTAGAGGGGTTGTCATCAGCACTTGTGTGTGTCTGATCCCTCACTAGCAATTGAGTGCCAGAGTTAGAAGCTGGAGTGATGTGAGACGCCAACTCCTTGTCTGTTCCTGGCGTCTGAACGCCAGAACTGTGCCCATTTTGGGCATTCAATGCCAGATCTTGCCCATTTTGGGCATTCAACGCCAGATCCTTGCTTGTTTCTGGCGTTGAATGCCAGTCCTTGCTTGTTACTGGCGTTGAACGCCAGTCTTAGGCATCATCTGGGCGTTCAGCGCCAGCCTTCCACCAGATTGCTGGCGTTTTAACGCCAGAATTACTTTTCCCTGGGCTCTTACTGTCCTCAGGTGAATTTTGGGTGGTTTGCTCATTCCTTAGCTCTTTGCTGCCTTGAGGTGGGGTATTTAATGTTTTTCCACTTCTTAATTGAACTGCTTGGCATTCTTCTGTTATTTGTCTTGACAGCTGCTGCTTTGTTTGCTTTAATTGTTCTTCCATATTTATATTAGCCATCCTTGTCTCTTGTAGTTTATCCTTGAATTCTGCTAACTGCTTTGTTAGAAAGTCCAATTGCTGATTGAATTCAGCAGCTTGTTTTACAGGGCTGAGTTCAGCATCTACTGTTTTAACCTCTTCTTTCATGGAAGGGTCACTGCTTAGGTACATATGATGATTCCTGGCAACTGTATCAATGAGCTCTTGAGATTCTTCAATTGTCTTTCTCATGTGGATAGATCCACCAGCTGAGTAATCTAGAGACATCTAAGCTCCTTCTGCAAGCCCATAATAGAAGATTTCTAACTGAACCCACTCTGAAAATATTTCAGAGGGGCATTTTCGTAGCATCTCTCTGTATCTCTCCCAGGCATCATAAAGAGATTCATTATCTCCTTGTTTAAAGCCTTGGATGTCCAACCTTAGCTGTGTCATCTATTTTGGGGGAAAGTATTGATTCAGGAATTTTTCTGTCAGCTGTTTCCATGTCTTTATGCTGGCCTTAGGTTGGTTATTTAACCACCTCTTAGCTTGATCTTTTACAGCAAACGGAAACAGTAATAGTCTGTAGACGTCCTGATCTATTTCCTTATCATGTACTGTGTCAGCAATTTGTAAAAATTGTGCCAGAAACTCTGTAGGTTCTTCCTGTGGAAGACCGGAATACTGGCAGCTTTGCTGCACCATGATAATGAGTTGAGGATTCAACTCAAAGCTACTGACTCCAATGGAGGGTATGCAGATACTACTCCCATATGAAGCAGTAGAGGGGTTAGCATATGACCCTAGAGTCCTCCTGGACTGTTCATTTCCATTTAGATCCATAATGGAGAAAGGGAGATGATGTCAAATAAAAAAAATTTATTTTTATTTATTTATTTATTTCGAGAATGAAATAAATTAAAATAAAATAGACAAAAATGGTTGAAGATTTTCGAAAAAATGAGGAGAGAGAAAGTGGTTAGGAAGTTTTGAAAAGGATATGATGATTTTTTTTTTGAAAAAGGTTTTAAATTTTGAACAAAAAAAATCTGAGTTTTAAAGGTAAATTTCGAAAATTTGCTTTCAAATAGAGAGAAAAAATATTTTTGAATTTAAAGAGGAGAGAGAAAAATAATAAGATAGCACAAGATTTAAAATTTTTAGATCTAATGCTCCTTGTTTTTTTTTTTTTGAAAATTTTGGAGGAAAAACACCAAGGAACACCAAACTTAAAAATTTTAAGATCAAGACACAAGGAAAACTCAAGAATACTTTGAAGACTCACAAGAATACAAGAACATGAAGAAAGAACACCAAACTTAAAATTTTTAGAAAACCAGACTAAAATTTTCGAAAATCAAAGGGAAATCAATAAGAAAACTCCAAACTTAAAGTTTGGCACAAAATTTAATAGAGAAATTATTATTTTTGAAAAATTTTTTTAAAAAAAATTATACCAAACTGCCACGGACTTAGACCAACGCTCTAGCCAATTGGACAGTAAATGTAACACTTGTTTTGAAGAAGGATATTTTTAACCAAGAACAATAATAAGAGACTCTAAACCAAAAAAGAAAAATTTTCCTAATCTAAGAAACAAAATAAACCGTTAGTTGTTCAAACACGAACAATCCCCGGCAACGGCGCCAAAAACTTGGTGCACGAATTATGAATAACACGTTTCACAACTCGTACCACTAACCAGCAAGTGCACTGGGTCGTCCAAGTAATACCTTACGTGAGTAAGGGTCAATCCCACGGAGATTGTTGGTTTGAAGCAAGCTATGGTTATCTTGCAATTCTCAGTCAGGATATTAATTGGTGGTTATCAATTGACTTGCAAATGAACAAGGGAGCATAAATTAAAAGTTACTTGTTATGCAGTAATGGAGAATATGTTGGAGTTTTGGAGATGCTTTGTCTTCTGAAATTTTGCTTTCCTCTGTTTCTGATTCACGCATGCACGTCCTCCTATGGCAAGCTGTATGTTGGTGGATCACCGTTGTCAATGGCTACTATCCATCTTTACAGTGAAAAGGGTCCAAGTGCGCTGTCACCGCATGGCTAATCATCTGCAGGTTCTCAATCATACCGGAATAGGATTTACTATCCTTTTACGTCTGTCACTACGCCCAGCACTCGTGAGTTTGAAGTTCGTTACAGCCATTCAATCCCAGAATCCTACTCGGAATACCACAGACAAGGTTTAGACTTTCCGGATTCTCATGAATGCTGCCATCAATCTAGCTTATACCACGGAGATTCTGATTAAGGAATCTAAGAGATATTCATTCAATTTGATGTAGAACGGAGGTGATTGTCAGACACACGTTCATGGAGTGAGGAAGGTGATGAGTGTCACGGATCATCACCTTCTCCATAATGAGGCGCGAATGGATATCTTAGATAGGAACACGCATGTTTGAATGGAAAAAGAAATACTTGCATTAAGTCATCGAGACACAGCAGAGCTCCTCACCCCCAACAATGGAGTTTAGAGACTCATGCCGTCAAAAGTTACAAAGTTCAGATCTAAAATGTCATGAGATACAAAATAAGTCTCTAAAAATTGTTTAAATACTCAACTAGTAACCTAGGTTTACAGAAAATGAGTAAAGTATGGTAGATAGTGCAGAAATCCAATTCTGGGGCCCACTTGGTATGTGCTGGGGCTGAGACTAAAGCTTTCACGTGCCTGGGGCTGTTTTGGCCGTTCAACGCCAGCTTTGGATCCTTTTCTGGCGTTGAACTCCAACTTGCAACTTGTTTCTGGCGCTGGATGCCAGAATTGGGCAGAGAGCTGGCGTTGAACGCCAGTTTACATCGTCTATCCTTGAGCAAAGTATGTACTATTATATATTTCTGGAAAGCCCTGGATGTCTACTTTCCAACGCAATTGAAAGCACGCCATTTGGAGTTCTGTAGCTCCAGAAAATCCATTTTGAGTGCAGGGAGGTCAGAATCCAACAACATCAGCAGTCCTTTTTCAGCCTGAATCAGATTTTTGCTCAGCTCCCTCAATTTCAGTCAGAAAATACCTGAAATTATAGAAAAACACACAAACTCATAGTAAAGTCCAGAAATATGAATTTTGCCTAGAGACTAATGAAAATAAACTAAAAACCAACTAAAACATACTAAAATCTATATGAAATTAACCCCAAAAAGCGTATAAAATATCCGCTCATCAATACACATCCTAACTTACCTAAGCTAATCAAGGATCCAAATTTAGGAACATTCATGGTTTTTCGCTTAGGGTTGTTGATGTGCTCTATTTATGAACAAAAAGGGTTTATCATGGGCTCAAAATTGGTTAGCAATGGTAGATAAAAGGGTTAAGGCCATTTGGAACAAGTGACTATTGAAATGATGGCCTCAATCATGTAGATGCATTCATACACAAAGTAATGGACATATAGAATCAGACAAAGCAAGGATCACAATCATAGAGAGAGATATGCAGACAAGAATGAGAATTAATGGTTAGAAGATGTAACCATGCAATAAGCTCAAAACTTACATGCTTGTGTTCTTAGCTCAATCACTATGTTCCAAAATACATTCTTAAAGCAAGTTTACTGCAAAATTTTTTCAAAGTTTGGTAGGGTACCCCAAAACATAGTTTCTTGGGGAAGAAGTTATTGTTTCGACTAAGCAACTCTATAGAAACTAACTATCATGCAAGCAGTATTTACAAGCAAAACTAACTACACATGCAATGTACTAACAATGTACTAACTACTAAGCAAAAGATAAGTCCATGGGTATTGAAAGGAAGAGATTTTTACCCATGGAGATCGGTCGGATGACCTCCCCACACTTAGAAATTAGCACGGTCCTCTGTGCTACGAACAATACGCAAAGGGCGGTCGGGACCGGAACCGTCACTATCCTCTCCTTCAGAGCTCCCATCACTTGGGTTTGAGGTGGATGTGAATATTTCGGGTTCCTCCATGCTAGGGGTAACACAACGCAGAAGCTTCTTGATGTAAGTGTATCGGCATTGATTGCGCCGCTCATATCTATCAAGCTTCCGGTGTAGATCTTCTATCCTTTGAAGTGTGGATCTTTGCCGTGGTGGTGATGATGAAGTGGAAGGAATAGTAGATGGGAGGGCGATGTCAAGGCTTGGGTTGTTCATGGGAAGATGTAAGTATTTTCCGCTTGGGACCACATCGCCCTTAGCCGGAACTATAATCTTCCTGTCCTTGGCTTCCCAAGGAACACCCGCAGCAGCAACTAAATCAGGTACCAATGCTGGAAATGGCAAATCACCCCGGACGTGAACTTGACTCATCGCTTGCTTGATAAGAAACGGAATGTTCACCGGCCTCTCCGTGAGAACACACCAGACAAGCAAGGTGAGAACCACCATGAAGGACGACTTGTGAGTGCTAGGTAGCACATAGTGGGATAGGATCTGGGCCCAAGCTCTAGCTTCTACAGTGAGGAAGCGAGCGTCAATGGACTTAGGCCTCATCTGGAGTCGACCATGTGTCCAAAATGTCTCCGGCTCAACAATGACTCAGAGGATCGAGTCCCGATCAAATCCAAACTTCTGTCGCTGATGTAAGACTTTTTGGTAGCCATCCATGTTACTCGGTACCGGTAGGACATTAAGCACTTGCTGAATAGCCTCTTTTGAAACCGCGACTTGCTTCCGGTGCATGTATACCGATTAAAGAGAGGAGAGATGATAGTTAGTGTAGAATTCTTCCACCCAAGAGAGGTTGATTGCCCTTGGTTTCCTCATAAGAAACTCCCATCCTCGCTGTTCAATGCGGGGTAGAATATAAGGAGCAACCTTTTCCGGCAGAGCGAGTAGATACTCAGGATGATAGTTCCTGACAACCATAGAGGGGAACACAAGTTCACAGAAGCGGTTGGGGAACCTTGAAGAATCCTTTGCCGGTTTGCTCTTTTCTTTCTCATCAATAGGAGCGGGTATCTTAGCCTTCTTGGATAGGGGTTTGGCTCCTAACGAAGAGTGCGCCTTAGAAGTTGATCTTTGGAGTGCCCTCTTTGTGGCTGGTTTCCTTGGAACTTTCTCCTTGCCTTTCTTGGTGGCCATCCTGAGAAAGGAAGGGAAATAAGAAAACATTAAATCCAAAGAATTATTTTAACAAAAACATGCAAGTGAAAGGTAGTTCCCAAAAAGAACATTGCAATAATCTAGTCATAAAGACATGGGTCATAACACTTGGCATGGGATGCAAGAGGAAGTGAAGCATGCAAAGTGGCATGAGAAGTATAGTCTCAAGCATCCATAACAAAGAGCAAGTCATGTTCAATGAGTATCTAATCAACAAGCAAAGTGGACTCAATGCGTATAGAAGACAACAAGTGAATGAGGAGAAGCACCCAATTGAAAGCACATTGTTAAAAGAAACCAAAATAGCATTGATGCATTTCCTCGAACACTTGGTGTGTAATTATCAAGCAAAGAACAATTATAAGATACTCAACTAAATTAAAGCCCAAAATGAAATATCAATCATCATATAAACATCACATATTGGCAAAGATAAGGAAAAAAGAATGACAAAAGATCTATTAAAGCAAATTAAACTCACATTCAACATCCATGGAAAAATAAGGGAAAAGGAAAAGTAAGCAAACAAAAAGTAAGAAATATCATCATGCAACTAAAATAGAAACTAAGTAAAGCAACAAGAAGAATCTAACTAGAAGGAGAAATAATGGAAAGAAAATAATAGATGAGAAATGAAGGAAGTGGAACCTTGAGAAGTAGAAAAGAACATGGTTGAAATTTCCTTTGTGAAGGTGAGAAAGGAGTAAAAGAGATGTAGTGCCACCGGAAGAGGTGGTCGTCGCCGGTGAGTGGCCAGAGACAGTGGTAGTGGATTGTGGGAGGAGAAGAAGAAAGGTGAAGTGATGGAGAAGGAAGAAGAGGAAGAAGATATGAAAGGAGGTGAGAAAGGGAAACAGAACAAGGCGTGAGGCTTTAAAACTGATTCGCGCAATCGGCATGCGCGCGCAGTGCGCTGGCGCATCGGTGAGGTTTTGGCAAGGGACGCGTGTGCGTCAGTGGCGCGCACACGCGAGGGGAGTTGTGTCCCTGGCACAGAGCAGGCACAAAGTTGGCATGAGTCTCTGGATTTTGTACCAGAGTTGGTAAGTGGTGCAGGCGCGCGGACGCACACCTTGTGCGGAAGCGTGCCTTAAGGAATTCGCGACCGGCGCGGACGTGCGCAACGCGCGGATGTGTCAGTTCTGGCACAAGTGTGGCACAACTCTCTGGTTTTTATACCAGGGAGTCCATATATCACCATCGGTGCGTGCGCGCACAGTGCGCATGCGCGTCGATGGGTGAATTGCAATGGTGCGCGCAGGCGGCAAGTACGCGGACGCGTGAGTGCCTGGCGCGAGATGGGCATGAAGTGGGCATGACTCTCGAGTTTTTGGCCCAAGAGTAGGAAGTGCACCACCAGCGCGCGCGCACAGTACGCTAGCGCGTCGGTGCCCATTTTTTCTTTTTCTTTATCTTCTCTTTTTTTTTTCAACATAACAAAACCTATTCTAACACATTCTTGGTAGGTGCTTAAGCTAGTAGTCAAAGAGAATACTTCACAATTTCATGCATTATCCAAAACATAGCATTCTCCCTACTTCAACAATTCATCCATACCAAAATGATGAAAACTATATGAACATCCTATCTATTCACAAGAAGAATAAAACTAACATTCCTATGCAATCAATCAATCATCAAGAAATCACAAAATTCACAAAAATTTAAGGTTACAAACTAGATGGTATGCACAAGGAAGATCTTACCACAGTGGGGTGCCTCCCACCAAGCACTTTTCTTTAACGTCCTTAAGTTGGACGGTCCTCTGCTTAAGCTTCCTCTCTCCTTGGTGCATCCTCCAATAGGAACACCTCTAGTGCTTTTGGGGGCTTGTAGCCATGATACTTCTTCACTCTTTGTCCATTCACTTTGAAAGTTGCTTCACTCATGGGATCAAACAACTCCACCACTCCATAGGGCTTTATCTCCTTCACCTTGAAAGGTCCTTCCCATCTAGAACGGAGCTTGCCAGGCATGAATCGAAGCCTTGAGTTGTAGAAGAGGACCTCATCACCTTCTTGAAAGTCTTACTTCCGGATGTGATGGTCATGGAATGCTTTAGTCTTTTCTTTGTAAATCCAGGCATTCTGATATGACTCGTTCCTCAAACACTCAAGCTCCTCTAGTTGTAACTTCCTGGTTTCACCCGCCTTGGCTAAATCCATGTTGCATTACCTTACCGCCCAATAGGCTTGATGCTCAATCTCCACCGGAAGGTGGCATGCCTTACCATAGACGATCCAGAAGGGACTCATCCCTATCGGAGTCTTGTAGGCCGTTCTATACGCCCATAGTGCATCTCCTAACCGGAGGCTCCAATCCTTCCTTTGCAGATTGACCACTTTCTCTAAGATTCTCTTAATCTCTTGGTTGGACACTTCCGCTTGTCCATTTGTTTGCGGATGATAAGCAGTAGTAACTTTATGTGACACTCCATAGCGCTTGAGCAATGCCTCTACCTTCTTGTTACAAAAGTGGGATCCTTGGTCGCTCACGATTGCTCGTGGCGACCCATAACGGCATACAATGTTATTCCTAATAAAAGAAACAACGGTATTGGCGTCGTCAAGGCGGGTAGGTATGGCCTCTACCCACTTTGACACGTAGTCAACCGCTAACAGAATATACAGATACCCACTAGAGTTGGAAAATGGTCTCATAAAGTCAATGCCCCATACATCAAATATCTCACAGAACAACATAGGTTACTGAGGCATTTCATCCCTTTGGGATGTGTTTTCTGACTTCTGACACTGATGACAAGACACACATAACCGGTTAGCATCCTTGAATAAGGTTGGCCACCAGAATCCACAATCCAACACCTTTTTAGCGGTCCTTTGTGGGCCAAAGTGGCCACCACATTCGGACGAATGACAAGCTTCAAGAATTGGTTGGATTTCAGACTTTGGGACACATCTTCGAATTACTTGGTCCACGCCCCTCTTCCACAAGTGAGGGTCATCCCAAATATAGTATTTAGAATCACTCCTCAACTTGTCCCTTTGGTTTTTCAAAAAATTGGGAGGAAAAATTTTCGCAACCAAGTAGTTCGCCATTGGGGCAAACCAAGGAAAGCTATCCGACACAGCATGCAAACTATCCAATGGGAATGAGTCATTGATCGGAAATGGATCAAATTTCAAATTCTCAATGCGGCTTAAATGATCCGCAACCAGATTTTGAGATCCACTCCGGTCCCTAATCTCAATGTCAAATTCTTGCAAAAGCATGATCCAACGTATGAGTCTAGGCTTTGACTCATTCTTTGTCAATAAGTACTTTAAAGCTACATGATCCGTGTATACCACTATCTTTGATCCTAGCAAATAAGATATAAATTTATCTAAAGCATGAACAATAGCTAGGAGTTCTTTTCCAGTAGTGGTATAGTTGGATTGTGCTGCATCCAGTGTTTTAGAAGAGTAAGCAATGACATAAGGGAGTTTACCATCGCGCTGTGCAAGCGCGGCACCTACAGCATGGTTTGACGCATCACACATTATCTTAAATGGCAACATCCAGTTGGGGCCTCACACAATCGTTGCCGTGGTAAGAACTCTCCTTAGCTCTTCAAAAGCTTTCACACATTCACTGTCAAACTCAAAATCCACATTTTTTCGAGTAGGCGCGACAGTGGCAAAGCAATCTTGCTGAAATCTTTGATAAAGCGCCTATAGAATCCTGCATGTCCCAAAAACGAGCGGACCTCCCTCACAGATGAGGGGTGAGGTAAAGTGGTGATAACATCGACCTTGGCCGGGTCTACAGAAATACCTTCATGAGATACTACATGTCCTAACACTATGCATTGTCGTACCATGAAGTGACATTTTTCAAAATTTAAGACAAGGTTAGTGTTAACACATCTAGCTAAGACCTTGGCCAAATTCTCTAAGCAACAATCAAATGAAGTACCATAAACGCTGAAGTCATCCATAAAGACTTCCAGACAATTCTCCATTAGATCGGAGAAGACACTCGTCATGCACCGCTGAAAAGTAGCGGGTGCATTACATAGTCCAAATGGCATCCTTTTATAGGCAAAGGTGCCAAACGGACAAGTAAACGTGGTCTTCTCCTGATCTTCAGGAGCAATATAAATCTGGAAGTAGCCAGTAAATCCATCAAGAAAGTAGTAGTGAGATTTACCTGCCAAACGGTCTAACATCTGATCGATGAAGGGCAAGGGGTAGTGGTCCTTCCGTGTAGCGGCGTTCAATCTTCTGTAATCAATACACACTCGCCACGCATTTTGTACTCTTTTAGTGACCATTTCACCGTCGTCCTTTTTGACCGTTGTGATGCTCGACTTCTTGGGGACAACCTGGACTAGGCTCACCCACTCATTGTCGGAGATTGGATATATGATACCTGCATCCAGTAATCTGGTGACCACTTTCTTCACTACATCAAGGATGGTTGGATTGAGCTTCCTTTGCGGTTGCCTAACCGGCCTAGCTCCATCTTGGTGAAATATCTTATGCATGCACTTGCGGGGGTCAATTCCCACAATATCCGCTAGGCTCCATCCTATTGCCTTCTTGTACTTTCTTAGAACATCTAGGAGCTTTTCTTCTTCTTCACTTGAAAGCTCACTAGCAATAATAACCGAAAATCTTTGGTTGTCCTCTAAGAAAGCATACTTCAAATGAGATGGAAGGGGCTTCAGTTCACTCTTTACCTCAAGCTGAGGTTCCTTTTCATCAAGCTCATGGAGTTCATTCTTGACAACTTTCTCATGTTCATCCTTTGGTCATTCGTCTCCTCAACAATAGGGTAGTACAACTTGTGGTGGTCTTCTTCTTGCACTTCCGCTACCACTTCATCAATTACATCACATCGGAGCACGGAATGTTCTTCAGGAGGATGTTTCATGGCATCTTCCAAATTGAACTTGATAGTATTGTCTCAAACCTCAAAAGAATATGTGCCGGTGAAGGCATCTGGTGCACAAAATTGTGATCTCTGGTAATGGCTCCAAAAACTTGGTGCTCTAATCTCAAATTCATAATTTATCACAACTTCGATACAACTGACCAGCAAGTGCACTGGGTCGTCCAAGTAATAAACCTTACATGAGTAAGGGTCGATCCCACGGAGATTGTTGGTATGAAGCAAGCTATGGTCACCTTGTAAATCTCAGTCAGGTGGATATAAAATAGTTATGGAGTTTTCGAAAATTATTAATAAGTAAACAGAAAATAGGGATAGAAACACTTATGTAATTCATTGGTGAGAATTTCAGATAAGCGCATAGAGATGCTTTCGTTCCTCTGAACCTCTGCTTTCCTGCTGTCTTCATCCAATCAGTCTTACTCCTTTCCATGGCTGGCTTTATGCAAGGGCATCACCGTTGTCAGTGGCTACATCCCCTCCTCTTGTGAAAATGGTCCAAGATGCCCTGTCACGGCACGGCTAATCATCTGAGGTTCCCGATCATGCTGGAATAGGATTCACCCTCCTTTTGCGTCTGTCACTACGCCCAGCACTCGCGAGTTTGAAGCTCGTCACAGTCATTCAATCATTGAATCCTACTCGGAATACCACAGACAAGGTTTAAACTTTCCGGATTCTCTTGAATGCCGCCATCAATCTAGCTTACACCACGAAGATTCTGATTAAGAGATCTAAGAGATACTCATTCAATCTAAGGTAGAACGGAAGTGGTTGTCAGGCACGCGTTCATAAGGAATGATGATGATTGTCATGTTCATCACATTCAGATTGAAGTGCGAATAATATCTTAGAAGCGGAACAAGTTGAATTGAATAGAAAAACAGTAGTACTTTGCATTAATCTTTGAGGAACATCAGAGCTCCACACCTTAATCTATGGAGTGTAGAAACTCTACCGTTGAGAATACATAAGTGAAAGGTCCAGGCATGGCCGAATGGCCAGCCCCCAAAACGTGATCTAAGATAGCATACAACTGATCAAAGATGTCTAATACAATAGTAAAAGGTCCTATTTATAATAAACTAGCTACTAGGGTTTACAGAAGTAAGTAATTGATGCATAAATCCACTTCCAGGGCCCACTTGGTGTATGCTTGGGCTGAGCTTGAAGTCTACACGTGGAGAGGTCATTCTTGGAGTTGAACGCCACCTTTTGTGCCATTTTGGGCGTTGAACTCCACTTTGCAACTTGTTTCTGGCGCTGGACGCCAGAATTGGGCAGAGAGCTGGCGTTGAACGCCAGTTTACGTCGTCTAAACTTGGGAAAAGTATGGACTATTATATATTGCTGGAAAGCCCTGGATGTCTACTTTCTAACACAATTGGAAGCGCGCCATTTTGAGTTCTGTAGCTCCAGAAAATCCACTTTGAGTGCAGGGAGGTCAGAATCCAACAGCATCAGCAGTCCTTCTTCAACCTCTGAATCTGATTTTTGCTCAAGTCCCTCAATTTCAGCCAGAAAATACCTGAAATCACAGAAAAACATACAAACTCATAGTAAAGTCCAGAAATGTGAATTTAACATAAAAAATAATGAAAACACCCCTAAAAGTAACTAGATTCTACTAGAAACATACTAAAAATAATGCCAAAAAGCGTATAAATTATCCGCTCATCACAACACCAAACTTAAATTGTTGCTTGTCCCCAAGCAACTAAAAATCAAATAGGATAAAAAAAGTGAATATACTATAAATTCCAAATTATCAATGAAACATAGCTCCAATCAGATGAGCGGGACTTGTAGCTTTTTGCCTCTTGAATAGTTTTGGCATCTCACTTTATCCATTGAAGTTTAGAATGATTGGCTTCTATAGGAACTCAGAGTTTAGATAGTGTTATTGACTCTCCTAGTTCAGTATGATGATTCTTGAACACAACTTCTTTATGAGCCTTGGCCGTGGCCCTAAGCACTTTGTTTTCCAGTATTACCACCGGATACATAAATGCCACAGACACATAACTGGGTGAACCTTTTCAGATTGTGACTCAGCTTTGCTAAAGTCCCCAATTAGAGGTGTCCAGGATTCTTAAGCACACTCTTTTTTTGCTTTGGACCTTGACTTTAACCGCTCAGTCTCAAGTTTTCACTTGACACCTATACGCCACATGCACATGGTTAGGGACAGCTTGGTTTAGCCGCTTAGGCCGGGATTTTATTCCTTTAGGCCCTCCTATCCACTGATGCTCAAAGACTTGGGATCCTTTTTATTTGCCCTTGCCTTTTGGTTTTAAGGGTTATTGGCTTTTTGCTCTTGCCTCTTGGTTTTAAGAGCTTTTGGCTTTTTCTGCTTGCTTTTTCTTTGCTTTCTATTATTTTATTTTTATTTTTATTTTTTTCGCCTATTTTTTTTCTTTGTTTTTCTGCAAGCTTTGTTCTTTGCTGCTTTTTCTTGCTTCAAGAATCATTTTTATGATTTTTCAGATTATCAAATAACATGTCTCCTTGTCATCATTCTTTCAAGAGCCAACATATTTAACATTCTTAAACAACAACTTCAAAAGACATATGCACTGTTCAAGCATTCATTCAGAAAACAAGAAGCATTGTCACTACATCAATATAATTAAGCTAAGTTCAAGGATAAATTCGAAACTCATGTACTTCTTGTTCTTTTGAATTAAAACATTTTTCATTTAAGAGAGGTGATGGATTCATAGGACATTCATAACTTTAAGACATAGTTACTAACTACTAATGATCATGTAATGAAGACACAAACATAGATAAGCACATAACATAGAAAACGAAAAACAAAAGAAATAAGAACAAGGAATGAATCCACCTTAGTGATGGTGGCGTTTCCTTCTTGAGGAACCAATGATGTCCTTGAGCTCTTCTATGTCTCTTCCTTGTCTTTGTTGCTCCTCCCTCATTGTTTTTTGATCTTCTCTTATTTCATGAAGGATGATGGAGTGCTCTTGATGTTCCACCCTTAGTTGTCCCATGTTGGAGCTTAATTCTCCTAGGGATGTGTTGATTTGCTCCCAATAGTTTTGTGGAGGAAAATGCATTTGAGGCATCTCCGGGATCTCATGGTGATGAGATTCATGCGCCTCTTGAGCTCCATGAATGGGCTCTCTTGCTTGCTCCATCTTTTTCTTAGTGATGGGCTTCTCTTCCTCAATGTGAATGTCTCCTTCTATGAAAGCTCCAGCTGAGTAACATAGATGGCAAATAAGATGAGGAAAAGCTAGCCTTGCCCCAGGAGAGGGCTTTTTGGCTATTTTGTAGAGTTCAAGGGAGATGACTTCATGAACTTCTACTTCCAATCATGATGGCATGGATCATGATGGCCCGATCCACAGTAACTTCAGATCGGTTGCTAGTGGGGATGATGGAGCGTTGGATGAATTCCAACCATCCTCTAGCCACAGGCTTGAGATCCAATCTTCTTAGTTGTACCGGCTAGCCTTTGGAGTCAATCTTCCATTGAGCTCCTTCCACACATATGTCCATAAGGACTTGGTCCAACCTTTGATTAAAGTTGACCCTTCTAGTGTAGGGGCGTTCATCTCCTTGTATCATGGGCAAGTTAAATGCCAACCTCACATTTTCCGGACTAAAATCTAAGTATTTCCCCCGAACCATTGTAATATAATTCTTTGGATTCGGGTTCTTACTTTGATCATGGTTCTTAGTGATCCATGCATTGGCATAGAACTCTTGAACCATTAAGATGCCGACTTGTTGGATGGGGTTTGTTAGAACTTTCCAACCTCTTCTTTGGATTTCATGTCGGATCTCTGGATACTCATTTCTCTTGAGCTTGAAAGGGACCTCGGGGATCACCTTCTTCTTAGCCACAACACCATAGAAGTGGTCTTGATGGGCTTTGGAGATGAACCTTTCCATCTCCCATGACTCGGAGGTGGAAGTTTTTGTCTTCCCTTTCCCTTTTCTAGAGGATTCTCCGGTCTTAGGTGCCATCAATGGTAATGGAAAAACAAAAAGCTTATGCTTTTACCATACCAAACTTAGAATATTGCTCGCCCTCGAGCAAGAAAAGAAAGAATTAGATGAAGAAGAAGAAATTATGGAGAAGAGGGTGGAGGTGTGTTTCGGCCAAGAGGGGAGAGAGGGTTGTGTTGTGTGAAAATGAGGAAGAATGGAGGGCTATATATAGGGAAGGGAGGGGGGGTAAGTTTCGGCCATATAGGGTGGGTTTGGGTGGGAAATTGATTTTGAATTTTGAAGGTAGGTGGAGTTTATGAGGTAGGTTTATGGGGAAGAGTGGATGGATGTGAGTGGTGAAGAGGTGATGGGGAAGAGAGATTGAGGTGATTGGTGAAGGGTTTTTGGGAAGAGTGTTTATGGGATTGTGTGAAAGAGGGGTGAGAAGAAGTGAGTCGAGGTAGGTGGGGATCCTGTGGGGTCCACAGATCCTGAGGTGTTTAAGGATTTACAACCTTGCACCAAATTGGGCATGCAAAATGCCCTTGCACACAACTCTGGGCGTTCAGCGCCAGATTGGTGCTTGTTCTGGGCGTTGAACGCCCATTTGTAGCCCATTTCTGGCATTGAACGCCAGAACCATGCTTGTTCTGGGCATTCAGCGCCAGCTCTTCTCCAGGGTGCATTTCTGGTGTTCAAACGCCCAGATGCTGCCCATTTCTGGCGTTCAGCGCCAGAACCATGCTCTGTTCTGGCGTTGAACGCCCAAAACATTCTTCTTACTGGCGTTTAAACGCCAGTAAGGCCTTCCTCCAGGGTGTGATTTTTCTTCTGCTATTTTTTTGATTCCGTTTTCAATTTTTATATTTAGTTTGTGACTCCACATGATCATGAACCTAATAAAACAAGAAAAACAATGAAAATAAAAATTAGATAAAAATTGGGTTGCCTCCCAACAAGCGCTTCTTTAATGTCAATAGCTTGACAGTGGGCTCTCATGGAGCCTCACAGATGTTCAGAGCATTGTTGAGACTCTCCAACACCAAACTTAGAGTTTGGATATGAGAGTTCAACACCAAACTTAGAGTTTGGTTGTGGCCTCCCAACACCAAACTTAGAATTTGACTGTGGGGGCTTTGTTTGACTCTGCTTTGAGAGAAGCTTTTTATGCTTCCTCTCCATGGATGCAGAGAGAGATCCTTGAGTTGTAAACACAAGGTTGTCCTTATTTAATTGAAGGATCAATTCTCCTCTGTCCACATCAATCACAGCTCTTGCTGTGGCTAGGAAAGGCCTTTCTAGGATGATGGATTCATCCTCTTCCTTTCCAGTGTCTAGGACTATGAAATCAACAGGGATGTAAAGGCCTTCAACCTTTACTAACACGTCCTCTACTTGTCCATGAGCCTGTTTTCTTGAATTGTCTGCCATCTCTAATGAGATTTTAGTAGCTTGCACCCCATAGATTCCCAGTTTCTCTATTACAGAGAGGGGCATGAGGTTTATCCCTGAACCAAGGTCACACAGAGCCTTAAAGATCATGGTGCCTATGGTACAAGCTATTATGAACTTTCCAGGATCCTGTCTCTTCTGAGGCAATGTCAGTTGATCCAGATCACTTAGTTCATTGGTGAACAAGGGAGGTTCATCTTCCCAAGTCTCAATACCAAATAATTTGGCATTCAGCTTCATGATTGCACCAAGGAACTTGGCAGCTTGCTCTTCAGTAACATCCTCATTCTCTTCAGAAGAGAAATACTCATCAGAGATCATGAATGGCATAAGGAGGTTTAATGGAATCTCTATGGTCTCTAGATGAGTCTCAGATTCCTTTTGTTCCTCAGAGGGAAGCTCCTTATTGATCACTGGAGGTCCCAGGAGGTCTTCCTCCTTGGGATTCACGTCCTCTCCTTCCCTTACAGGTTCGGCCATGGTAATTAATTCAATGACCTTGCACTCTCCTTTTGGATTCTCTTCTATATTGCTTGGGAGAGTACTAGGAGGGATTTCAGTGATCCTTTTACTCAGCTGGCCCACTTGTGCTTCCAAATTTCTAATGGAAGACCTTGTTTCATTCATGAAACTTACAGTGGCCTTGGATAGATCAGAGACTAAGTTTGCTAAATTAGAGGTGTTTTGTTCAGAGTTCTCTGTCTGTTGCTGAGTGGATGATGGAAAAGGTTTATTATTGTTAAACCTGTTTCTTCCACCATTATTAAAGCCTTGTTGAGGCCTTTGATCCTTCCATGAGAGATTTGGATGATTTCTCCATGATGGATTATAGGTGTTTCCATAAGGTTCACCTAAGTAATTCACCTCTGCTATTGCAGGGTTTTCAGGATCATAAGCTTCTTCTTGAGAAGATGCCTCTTGAGTACTGTTGGATGCAGCTTGCATTCCATTCAGACTCTGAGAAATCATATTGACTTGTTGAGTCAATATTTTGTTCTGAGCCAATATGGCATTCAGAGTATCAATTTCAAGAACTCCCTTCTTCATAGGCATCCCATTACTCACAGGATTCCTCTCAAAAGTGTACATGAACTGGTTATTAGCAACCATGTCAATGAGTTCTTGAGCTTCTGCAGGCGTTTTCTTTAGGTGAATGGATCCACCTGCAGAAGTATCCAATGACATCTTTGATAGCTTAGATAAACCATCATAGAATATATCCAGGATGGTCCATTCTGAAAGCATGTCAGAAGGACACTTTTTGGTCAACTGTTTGTATCTTTCCCAAGCTTCATAGAGGGATTCACCATCTTTTTGTTTGAAGGTTTGAACATCCACTCTAAGCTTGCTCAGCTTTTGAGGAGGAAAGAACTTGGCTAAGAAACCCGGGACCAGCTTATCCCAAGAGTCCAGGCTGTCTTTAGGTTGAGAGTCCAACCATATTCTAGCTCTGTCTCTTACAGCAAAAGGGAAAAGCATGAGCCTATAGACTTCAGGATTTACTCCATTAGTCTTAACAGTATCACAGATCTGCAAGAATTCAGTTAAGAACTGAAAAGGATCTTCAGATGGAAGTCCATGAAACTTGCAGTTCTGCTGCATCAGAGAAACTAGCTGAGGTTTCAGCTCAAAATTGTTTGCTCCAATAGTAGGAATGGAGATGCCTCTTCCATGTAAATTGGAATTTGGTGCAGTAAAGTCACCAAGCATTCTCCTTGCATTATTGTTGTTGGGTTCGGCTGCCATCTCCTTTACTTGTTCAAAATTTTCAATAAGGTTGTCTCTGGATTGTTGTAATTTAGCTTCTCTTAGTTTCCTCTTCAGAGTCCTTTTAGGTTCTGGATCAGCTTCAACAAGAATGCCTTTTTCTTTGTTCCTGCTCATAAGAAAGAGAAGAGAACAAGAAAAGAAGAGGAATCCTCTATGTCACAGTAAAGAGGTTCCTTAACGTTAGTAAAAAAAAGAAAAGGAATAGGGGTGAAGAAGAATGAAGAATCCAAACACAAGGGTAAGGAGAGTAGAGATGTGAGATGAGGAGATGTTAGTAGATGAATAAATAAATAGACTAAGATGAGAGGGGGAGAATTTTCGAAAATAATTTTTGAAAAAGAGTTAGTGATTTTCGAAAATAGTTTTTGAAAAAGGTTAGTAGTTTTCAAAAATTAAAATAAAAAATAATTAGTTAATTAAAAAAAATTTTTTGAAAAAGGGGGAAGATATTTTCGAAAATAGAGAGAGAGAGTTAGTTAGGTGGTTTTGAAAAAGATGAGAGACAAACAAAAAGTTAGTTAGTTAGTTGAAACAAATTTTGAAAAGATAAGAAGTTAGGAAGTTAGAAAAGATATTTTGAAATCAAATTTTTGAAAAAGGTAAGATAAGAAGATATTTTGAAAAGATATGATAGAAATTAGTTTTGAAAAAGATTTGATTTTTTTTTTAAAATCACAATTAATGACTTGATTCACAAGAAATCACAAGATATGATTCTAGAACTTAAAGTTTGAATCTTTCTTAACAAGTAAGTAACAAACTTGAAATTTTTTGAATCAAAACATTAATTGATGATGTTATTTTCGAAAATAACTAAGAAAAATGAAAAAGATTTTGAAAAAGATATGATTTTCAAATTGAAAATTTGATTTGACTCATAAGAAACAACTTGATTTTAAAAATTTTTGAAAAAGTCAACTCAAATTTTCGAATTTGATGAGAGAAAAAAAGGGAAGATATTTTTTTGATTTTTTTTTGAATTTTTAATGATGAGAGAGAAAAACATGAAAATTATGCAATGCATGAAAATTTTTAGATTAAAACAATGAATGTATGCAAGAATGCTATGAATGTCAAGATGAACACCAAGAACACTTTGAAGATCATGATGAACATCAAGAACACATTTTTGAAAAATTTTTAATGCAAGGAAAACATGCAAGACACCAAACTTAGAAATCTTTAATGCTTAGGCACTAAGAATTCAAGAATGCATATGAAAAACACCATACAACACAAAACAAGAAAACATCAAGATCAAACAAGAAGACTTACCAAGAACAACTTGAAGATCATGAAGAACACTATGAATGCATGAATTTTTGAAAAATGCAAGATGAATATGCAATTGACACCAAACTTATAACATGACTCAAGACTCAAACAAGAAACACAAAAAATATTTTTGATTTTTATGATTTTCTAATTTTTTTGTAATTTTTTTTTTCGAAAATTATTTCAAAAACAAAAATAAGGATTCCAAAATTTTTAATATGAATTCCAGGAATCTTATGCTCTTTAGTCTAAAGCTCCAATCAAAGGGTCAGGCATGGCTTAATAGCCAGCCAAGCTTTAGTATGTAACTCAGACATGACACGTCTGACATTCCCTACAGAGGAATTAGACATGGCTTTACAGCCAGCCAGGCTTCAACATGCTTCTTGAAACACTAGAATTCATTCTTGAAAATTCTGAAGAAAAAATATATTTTTGAAAACATTTTTATTTTTTTTTCGAAAACAAAGGAGACATTTTTGAAAGATTTTTTTGAAAACTTTTTGAAAACTTTTTGAAAAGAAAACGAAAAGAAAGTTACCCAATCTGAGCAACAAGATGAACCGTCAGTTGTCCAAACTCGAACAATCCCCGGCAACGGCGCCAAAAACTTGGTGCACGAAATTGTGATCTCTGGTAATGGCTCCAAATACTTGGTGCTCTAATCTCAAATTCATAATTTGTCACAACTTCGATACAACTGACCAGCAAGTGCACTGGGTCGTCCAAGTAATAAACCTTACGTGAGTAAGGATCGATCCCACGGAGATTGTTGGTATGAAGCAAGCTATGGTCACCTTGTAAATCTCAGTTAGGCGGATATAAAATAGTTATGGAGTTTTCGAAAATTATTAATAAGTAAACAGAAAATAGGGATAGAAACACTTATGTAATTCATTGGTGAGAATTTCAGATAAGCGCATAGAGATGCTTTCGTTCCTCTGAACCTCTGCTTTCCTGCTGTCTTCATCCAATCAGTCTTACTCCTTTCCATGGCTGGCTTTATGCAAGGGCATCACCGTTGTCAGTGGCTACATCCCCTCCTCTTGTGAAAATGGTCCAAGATGCCCTGTCACGGCACGGCTAATCATCTGAGGTTCCCGATCATGCTGGAATAGGATTCACCCTCCTTTTGCGTCTGTCACTACGCCCAGCACTCGCGAGTTTGAAGCTCGTCACAGTCATTCAATCATTGAATCCTACTCGAAATACCACAGACAAGGTTTAGAGTTTCTGGATTCTCTTGAATGCCGCCATCAATCTAGCTTACACCACGAAGATTCTGATTAAGAGATCTAAGAGATACTCATTCAATCTAAGGTAGAATGGAAGTGGTTGTCAGGCACGCGTTCATAAGGAATGATGATGATTGTCACGTTCATCACATTCAGGTTGAAGTGCGAATGAATATCTTAGAAGCGGAACAAGTTGAATTGAATAGAAAAACAATAGTACTTTGCATTAATCTTTGAGGAACATCAGAGCTCCACACCTTAATCTATGGAGTGTAGAAACTCTAACGTTGAGAATACATAAGTTAAAGGTCCAGGCATGGCCGAATGGCCAGCCCCCAAAATGTGATCTAAGATAGCATACAACTGATCAAAGATGTCTAATACAATAGTAAAAGGTCCTATTTATAATAAACTAGCTACTAGGGTTTATAGAAGTAAGTAATTGATGCATAAATCCACTTTCGGGGGCCCACTTGGTGTGTGCTTGGGCTGAGCTTGAAGTCTACACGTGGAGCGGTCATTCTTGGAGTTGAACGCCACCTTTTGTGCCATTTTGGGCGTTGAACTCCACTTTGCAACTTGTTTCTGGCGCTGGACGCCAGAATTGGGCAGAGAGCTGGCATTGAACGCCAGTTTGCGTCATCTAAACTTGGGCAAAGTATGGACTATTATATATTGCTGGAAAGCCCTGGATGTCTACTTTCTAACGCAATTGGAAGCGCGCCATTTTGAGTTCTGTAGCTCCAGAAAATGCACTTTGAGTGCAGGGAGGTCAGAATCCAACAACATCAGCAGTCCTTCTTCAACCTCTGAATCTGATTTTTGCTCAAGTCCCTCAATTTCAGCCAAAAAATACCTAAAATTACAGAAAAATACACAAACTCATAGTAAAGTCTAGAAATGTGAATTTAACATAAAAACTAATGAAAACATCCCTAAAAGTAACTAGATTCTACTAGAAACATACTAAAAACAATGCCAAAAAGCGTATAAATTATCCGCTCATTAGCATCTAACTTGAATTTAGAGGTCTTGAGGAAGGGTCTATGACGTTAGGATTTTTGCCAGTAAAGAATTTCATAAAAACAGTCGCGTTGTAGATATAGTCTCTAAACCGACAGAAATCCCTTCGTACAAACGTTTTGGTTGTCACAAGTAACAAACCCCTTAAAATTGATAACTGAGTATTTAAACCTCGGGTCGTCTTCTCAAGGAATTGCAGGGAGGTATGTTCTTATTATTGGTTATGAGTTTGTAAATTGGGATTTTGGAAGTAAGGTGGGAATATGTTATATGACAAATAATTTAAATGGCAATTAAAAATAAATAAATAGCTGCAAGGCAAACTTTTGGCAAGGTATGAGAATTTGGAAGTCCAGACTTAGTTATTCTTATCAACAACAATGAAAGTTGAATCTTAATTCCACTTAGTTAACCTTTACTAAAGCAAAGGAAAGTCAAGGGACAAATTGGTTTGATCTTCGAATCCTATTTATTTCCTAAGAAAAGATTGTGATTATTGAAGTTCAACTCAATTGGCAAGATAACAATTAACAAATTTGCTGTTGAATTGGATAACTCCTGAGTTACTGATTTCTTAACCAAAACCAAAAGGAAAAGAGTAAATCTACTGGAATAAAAATGTCTTCAGATGGGAAGCAGTAATCATGTAAATAAAAGAAAGTAATCATGAATTGAAATACCTCAAATAACATTAATTAAGAAAATTATATGTAACATGGAAGAGTTCATAAATTAAATAAAAATAAAGAACCTGGGATTGAGAGTCACTCCTAAAACTAAGAGAAGTCCTAAATCCTAAGAGAGAGAGGAGAGAACCTCTCTCAAAACTAATCTAAATCATGAGAAGTGAATTATATGAGCCTCCTATGTATGGATGCATTCTCCCACTTTATAGCCTCTAATCTGTGTTTTCTGGGCCGCAAACTGGGTCAGAAACAGCCCGGAAATCGCTGGAGAAGAATTCAAACACGCTGATTTCTGTCACTGCGACGCGGCCGCATGGAGCACGCGGTCGTGTCACCTAGTGTTAGGACAACTATGGCATATTATATACCAAATCGAAGCCCCGTACGTTAGCTTTCCAACCAACTAGAACTGCATCGTTTGGACCTTTGTAGCTAAAGTTATAGCCGTTTGAGTGCGAAGAGGTCAGGCTGGACAACTTAGCAATTTCTCCAACTTCTTGTATTCCTTCCACTCTTGCATGCTTCTTTTCCATCCTCCAAGCCATTCCTGCCCTATAATCTCTGAAAGCACTTACCACACATATCAAGGCATCTAATGGCAATAAGAGAGGATTAATAATAAGCAATTATAAGATTAAAGAAGCATGTTTTCAATCATAGCACAAAATCAGGAAGGAAATATAAAACCATGCAAATATTATGAATAAGTGGGTAAAGAGTTGATAAAATCCACTCAATTGAGCATAAGATAAACCATAAAATAGTGGTTTATCAGTCTACCAAGTAGAACGGAGGATGGGCTTCTATTTTCTGTTGGAGGCATTTCAAGGATGTAAAAGTCAACCGGAAAAACCAAATCCTTGATCGCCACAAGTACATCTTCCGCTATTCCATCACTGTAATCACACTTTTATCAGCTAAGGTAAACTTTGCCGCCGACTTCTTTAATGGAGCTAAATTCAACCGCACATAGATAGAAAGTGGCATGATGCTTACACAAGCTCCCAAGTCACACATACAATCATGAAAATTGCGTCCGCCAATACAACAAGACACCAAACAAGGTCTAAGGTCACCACATTTCTTTGGAATAGGTTCTATCAAGGAAGAAATTGAACTACTCAAGGATAATATCTCCAATTCTCCTATCCTATCTTTGTGTGTACACAAGTCTTTCAAAAATTTTGCATACTTTGGAATTTGTTGAATAGCATCAAGAAGTGGTATGGTTACCTCAACCTTCTTGAATACTTGAAGCATGTTAAAATCGGATTCCGATGTTTTCTTTGCCTTCTTCACCATGGAAGGGAATGGAATAGGAATGGACTCATCCACTATAACTTTCCTTTTGGGCTCCTTGAGGTTTACTCCTTCTTCCTCATGCCTTTTGTCTACCACCTCTTCTTCCTGTGGAGCTTTAACAACCACTTCTTCCTCATAAATGTCTCCCATGACTCTTGGAGGTATCTCCTCCAATGTAGTCCCCGACCGTAGAGTGATGGCATTGAGACCGCCCTTTGGGTTTGGTTGGGGTTGGGATGAAAGGTTAGAAGAACTTGAGGGTTGGTTGGTGCTGTTGTTGGGAGTTGATGGTTGGTTTGACATGGTCATCTTTGAAAGTATGTTGGTGAGGTTAGCCAATTGAGCGCCCAAGGCATCAAATTGAGCATTGTTGCTCTCATCCCGTTTCTACATGGTGGCTCTAAGCTCATCAACTTGATTGTTGGAAGATGGAGGAGTTTGGTTGGATTGTTGTCTATGGTGTGGTGCTTGGTACTTGGTACTTGGTGTAGTTATTTTGGTTTTGGTTGGAGTGGCCTTGGTTGGCTTGGTAGTTGGTATTGTTATGGTGGTATTGGGATGAAGATTGGTTATTGTTGTGGTGAGAAGAAGAGTTGTTCCATCTTTGGTTTTGATTGTTCCCTTGTGCATTATCCCTCCACCCTTGATGTTGGTAACCACCTTGAGGGTAATTATTTTGGCCTTGAGAAGGATAGGGTGGACGGTTGTTGTAATTCACATTGGCTACTACAAGAGCATGTTCCTCTTGAATTTGATGGCATTGATCGGTGTAATGTGTGGTGCTAGAGCACAAATCACAAATCCTAGGAGGGCCTTCAAGTTGAGCAACTGGAGGTGGGGCTTGGATGACTTGGATGGAGTAGTATTCTTTTTTATCCTTTTGTATTTGTGTAAGGATGGTGGTCATATACCCAAGTGCTTTGGTTAGGTTTGATTCGGAAGGGGATGGTTCTACCACACCCTTGAGAGGATTACTTCTCACCCTTGTATGTTGTGTAGCCTCGGCAACATTCTTTATCAAATTCCAAGCTTCTCCCTCCGTCTCATTATCCTTGTTGTTCCTTTTTCCGTCTTGTATGTTTTGATAACGAGAATTGTTGTGATGGTCTAGATTTTCTTCCTAAAGAAAGGAATTACTTCATTGCAAGCATAGCTCCAAACCAACAAACAACTCTCACATCAAATTAAATTTGGTTGTCACAAGTAACAAACCCCAAATAAGAATTGACCGAAGTATTTGAACTCCGGGTCATCTCACAAGGAATTGCAATGAAGTGCTCAATTATTGGCTATGAAGGATGTGTGGGGGGAGGGTTTGGTTGATAAGAGAGCAAGAAATTAAATATGCAAGAAAAGTAATTCAAACAAGCAATTAAAGAAAGTAATTAATAAAGAGAGACATTCATGGCAAAGATTGAGAATATAGGCTTTCTATCATAGTCATGCAATAATTAATTCATCTTATTTAGTCAACTCCAACAAATAGAAGAAGTTATAATGTCATCTTCGCATAGGGAGAATGTCAAACAAGACTAATTAATCATGTCACAATAATAAACAAGAATCTATCTCATTATATCATCTCCAACGTTGGAAGAAGGTGTAAGTTATCTTCCATGAGAGAAGTCAAACAAGACTAGTTAATCTCAAATCCAAATGTCCTAATCAACTCACTAATTGGATTAACAAAAGATTAGAGTCAATGGAAATAATATTAACTAACAACTCTAGATCACCAACATGAGTTGGGTATTCATGACTCAAGATTGCCCAATTACTCTTTCCAAGCCAAGAATGCTCAAGATCTACTCTAAAGCCCAACCAAGCATTTTGTCAAACACTTGGTGGGTGTATAAAGAAAGCATAATAAATGACAAGAAATAGTAAAATCTACCAACTACAAATTGCAAGGAAAGTAAGAACACAATCCAAATCAACAATAAAAAGAACATCAAATATTAAATTTCATTAAATGTAAATCAAATCCTACATGAGTTCATCATCACAAAAGAAACATAAAAGAGAAATTAACATAAAAACTAAGAGAATCAAGTGGTAGGAACAAGAAATCATAAAAGAAATAAGATGAGAACAATAATCAAAACCTAGATCTAAGATGGAATTAACCTAACCTAATTCTAGAGAGAAGATGGAGCTTCTCTCTCTAGAAACTATACTACATGATGCTAATGCTACAAAAAATTGCTCTCCTATTTCTCAAGCTTGAATTCTGCATGAAATAGTATCAGAAATGAGTTGGGTTGGGCCCAAAGTGCTTCAGAAATTGCTGGGGGCGATTTCACTTTAGTGGTCCACGAGCAGCATCGGCGTGTACGCGTACATGGCGCGTGCGCGGCCCTAAACGCAAAGCAACATATGGCACATTTTATATCATTTCAAAGCCCCGGATGTTAGATTTCTAACGCAACTGGGACCGCCTCATTTGGACTTCTGTAGCTCAAGTTATGGTCGATTGAGTGCGAAGAGGTCAGACTTGACAGCTTTACAGTTCCTTCATTTCTTCATGAGTTCTCCCACTTTGCATGCTTTTCTCCTCACTTCTTCCATCCAATACTTGCCTTATGAACCTGAAATTACTCAACAAACATATCAAGGCATCGAATGGAATTAAAGTGAATTGAATTCAGATATTTTAAGGCCTAAAAAGAATGTTTTCACATTTAAGCACAAATCAAAGGAGAATTGCAAAACCATGCTATTTCATTGAATAAATGTGAGAAAAGTTGATAAAATCCTCCAAATTAAGCATAAGATAAACCACAAAATTGGGGTTTATCAAATCTCCCCACACTTAAACCAAGCATGTCCTCATGCTAAGAATAAAGAAGGACAAGAAAAGGGGTATGAACATTTATTCAATGTAAAGAAACTATATGCACCTATCTATATGAATGCACTAAATGCAATATGACTCTATCTACTTGGTCAAAAGCAAATCAATCTCCAAGAACACATATGCACATGTAGGGTTAAGTCGTATGATGACTCATGAATCCTACCAATTCAAATATCAAAATGAAGTACAAGTAGACTTGCAAGAAGAAAAGCTCATGAAAGCCGGGAACAAGGGATTGAGCATTGAACCCTCACCGGATGTGTATCTGCTCTAGTCGCTCTAGTGTATGGGGTCGATCACTCAATTCTCTTCTACTCATGCTTTCCAAGATTTGTTTTTCATTTAACAATCAACAATTATTCAATGCATGCATACATTCATCATGAGGACTTATTCATAGGTTGTAATGGGGCTAGGGTAAAGGTAGGGATGTATATGGTCAAGTGAGATTGAAATTTGAATCTTTGATTAGCCTAAGCTCTCACCCAACACATAACAACCTGTACAATTCTAATACAATGCCTAGCTACCCATGATTCCCAACTTTTTTTTCACAAACTCATGCATTCTTTTTAATTCACATTCCATATGCATTGGTTTTTATTGAACTTTACTTTGGGGCATTTTTGTCCCCTTTTTATTTTTTTTTTCTTTTTCTATATTTTTTTCTCTTTTTATATATTATATTTTTTTTATTTTGTAAATTTTTTTTTGTAATAAATCATATACAAGAGTATCAATGCATATGGTTTAAACATAATTAATACATGAGTATGTACCCTATTCCCAAAATTTTCAAAAAAAAAATAAAAATTATACTTTTACCTCAACCAATGTCCCAAGTTTCCCATACCCAAATGATACACACCCTCACTAGCCTAAGCTAATCAAAGATCCAAATTAAGGGACATTTATTGTTTTTCACTTAGGGGTAGTGATGTGCTAATATTAAGAACAAAAGTGATTAAATAGGCTCAAATTTGGCTAACAATGGTTGATGAAAGGTAGGCTTTTTGGGTAAGTGAGCTAAATGAAACGATGGCCTCAATCATATAAATAAATGTATACATGGAATAATGGACATATAGAATCAAACAAATCAAAGATTACAATCATAGAAAGAGAATAATGCACACAAGAATGAAAATAAGTGGTTATATGATATAACCACACAATTGGGCTCAAAACTCACATGCTTGTGTTCTTAGCTCAAAAACCATGTTCCAAAATACATTCTTCAAGGAAGTTCAACAAGAAAAAAAAATTTTTCAAATTGGTAGGGTGCTCTAAAAACAATTTTTCTTGGAAAAGAAATCATCACCCTAACCAAGTAGTCCTAACATAAAAAGAAGTGGTAAAATATGTACAAATTCTAACTAGCATGCAACCTATCATGCAATGCAACAACTAACTAACAAAGAAAAAAAATTAAGAATTGGTGTTGAAAAAGGAGATTGTTACCCATGGAGATCGGTCGGACGACCTCCCCACACTTAGAAATTTGCACCGTCCTCGGTGCATGCAAAGAAGAGCAAGGTGGACGGGTTGCTACAATTGATGAGCTCCTTCAAAAGGTTGTGCGGGTGAACTTGTTTGTTGCCTCTTTTAGAAGCTTTTCTATTCCTTTCCTTCTTGGTGGCTAACCTAAAAGGAAAGAGAAAGAAAGGGAAATTAAGCCTACAACAAAGATAGCAAAGCAAGTAGAACATAGGCGGGGGCTAATGCCAACTAAGAGTAGGGTTCTCACTACATGTTAGCTACACATGTAAGTGAGAAAATAATATAGGCAAAGGGTATATCAATTAATACTTGATGCAAGAACAAGTTAAAGCATGAAGAGCACTCAAAAGCATCAAGTTCATCTAGAAAGAGTGGACACAAACAAGATTAGTGATAAGCATGAGAGCAATTGATCTTATCCTAACTCAATGGTAATGAGGTATAAAAACAAAGAATAATGAGTTAGGAAGGACTAAAGCACTAATCTTGTTATGTAGAGCGAATATTACAATTAATGCAACAAGTCACAGAGCACCAATACTAACCAAGGAAGTCTCAACAATTGAGTAAGAGAATTCAACACCATTATTAAAATGAGAAACTTAGAAAAGAAAATAAGAACAAGCTATAAAAACAAAATTAAAATGTAATATATGAAAATAAACAAATCCAATAAAAAAATGGACGAATTTTTTTTTATTTATAAAAGAAATTTTTTTTGTTTTTTTTTTTCAAGAGAGGAAGAAGAAAAGAAAAAAAAGTAGAAAGAAAGAAGAAGAAAAGAAGAAAGAAGGAGAAAGGAGAAAGGAGAAAGGAAAAAAACAGGGTGCAAATCCATGCATATGCGCCATGTGTGCTTATGCACGGATGCAGCAGGTACAATCCGCACACGCGCGCCATGCATGCTTAAGCACAGATGCAGCAGGGACAATCCGTGCGCGCGCGCCATGCATGCTTACGCGCGGATGCGGCAGGGACAATCGGCGCGCGCGCGCTATGCGTGCTTACGTGCGGATGCAGCAGGGACAATCTGCACGCGCGCGTCATGCGTGCTCACGCGCAGATCGCTTGGCAAAAAGTAGGCATAAAGTGGGCACAACTCTCGGGTTTTAGTACTAGGAGTTGTGAAACCACACCGACGCGCGCGCGCAGTGCGCTTGCGCGTGGATGCCCTTTTTTTTTTCAAAAACAGGGCACTCTCCTAATCTATAAACATTCTAAAGCAACCAAAATTCAAATTCAACAAAAATCCTTAAGTTTTTTTTTTGAAAAATTTTCAAAGTCAAAACAAATAAAACTTGCACCTTAAGCAAAATACAACTTAACAACAACTACTCTAATCAAAACATGAATTTAACAAACAACCTATCAATAAAAGCAAAATGTATAAGAGTATAGAAAAGTGAAAAACTACCTATAATGGCAACTCAAATCACTTATTAACCAAATCTAAAAGAGAGTGGAAAGAGTTTACCATGGTGGGGTGTCTCCCACCTAGCACTTTTAGTTTAAGTCCTTAAGTTGGACATTTGCAAGGCTCCTTGTTATGGTGGCTTATGCTTGTACTCATCTTGAAACCTCCACCAATGCTTGGACTTCAAGTAAGCTCCAAAATTCAAAACCAATGGCACCAAGCTTTGATGAAGTTCCACACAAGCTATGGGCTTCCAAAATTGATCTTCATTTATTTCCGGATCCCAAATCTTGTTTCTAATCCCATCTTCAAGTTGATCATCACAATTTCAATTGGGTGAGAAGTGATCCGAATTCTCAAGTAAACACCAAAGCATCTTCCTAGACCCCTTTAGTTGAGAACTATACCAACCATTGCACTTAGACTTTGAGTTTCCAACCATAAGGAACCTTGATTGGCATTTCCACCCACTACTCAATTTCATTTTGTTCTTAACCCCACAAAGAGCTCTAAGTTGCTCATCAGTCTCAATCAAACTATATTCAAGTGGGAAAATAAAGATTACAGATAAGAATTTTACCCACTTGAATATTATGTTGGATGGTGACTTAGGAAGGGACGTCACTAATGGTCTTGTAAGTTCCATTCCGTTGTGCTCTTCTTTGAATACCTCCACCTCTTGGCAAGCTTCTTCCATGTTCACCTCTTGACAAGACTCTTCATGTCTGATTACTTCCTCACCAACCTCTTCTAGCTCTTCTCCATTCTTCATATCACAATTTGGAGGTAATGTAGAACTCACCTCAATATCTACCTCAATTTCAATAGGAGAAGATTCCTCAAATACCAAAGGACCATGTTTTGGTGTGGGATCATCTTCATGAGGAAGGTTTGTTGTTTGCTCACCTTCTTCCAATTCTTCATCATTCATTATATGCTTAGGAGGTTGCGCATTACCCTCCTCAACATCATCTTCAAGTTCAGTGGAAGAAAGTTCAACAACTTCCACAAGATCATCAACAACATCACTTGGTGTGGAAGTGTTCTCAAGCTTGGAATCTACCTCTTGCTCAACTTCGCCTAGCTCTTCAACCACTTCTTCTTCATTAACAATCTCTTCACTCCCCAGTTGTTGCAAGACATACCCCATCTCCTTGTCCTCATGTTGAGATTCTAAAATCTCCTTCATGCTCCTTTCTTCGGTTGATTTCTCACATTCATCTGTGGAGATGCTTTGCTTGTTGCATGAGTCCCATGAGTCCAAGTTGGCTTTAATTTTGGCAAGGTTAGCCTCGATAGCTTCATAATTCTTTTGGGCTTCCTCTTGCTCCTTTTGACGGATTATTGCTTGAAGCCGATCCATTGCTTCCTTGAGATGATCCATTGGCTCTTAAATGGATGGATATGGGTGTTCTTCCATAGAGGGTTGTGGTGGAAAGGGAAATTCATTATGTGGTTGAAAGTTATCATACATGGGAGGTGATTCATCTTAGTAATAGTATGGAGGTGGTGGTTCTTGAGGGTATTGGTGGTGGAATTGGGGTGGTCCTTCATATGGTTCATATGGTTCACAAGGTGGTTGGTATGGTGGATATAGGTTGGGGTCATATGGAGGTGTTTGGTGAAAAGGGGCTTGTGAGTAAGGTAGTGCAAAATTATATTGAGGAGGTGGTTCATACGCATATGGTGGTGGTTGTTGACAATCACAATAAGGGTCACCACATCCATTAGATTGATATGCATTAGGATTAGGATTATACCCATAAGAATCCGGAGGTTGTTGTTGCCAAGAAGGTTGATCAATCCCTTGAGGCTCCTCCCATCTTTGATTGTTCCATCCTTGATGCATATCCTCATTGTAGCTCCCATTTCCTACAACATAATTTGAGCCAAACTCATAGCCAAAGTGGTGAGAATTCATAATAGCAAGAGAAAATAAAAACAAAACTAGTAAGAACTAATAAAAACTAACTCCTAAAACAAGCAAAAACTAGCAAAGAAGCATATTAACATATATACAATAGCCAATAATGTAACACCATTACAACTCCCCGGCAACAGCACTACTTTGATAATGAGAATTGTTGTGATGGTCTAGATTTTCTTCCTAAAGAAAGGAATTACTTCGTTGCAAGCATAGCTCCAAACCAACAAACAACTCTCACATCAAATTAAATTTGGTTGTCACAAGTAAGAAACCCCAAATAAGAATTAACCGAAGTATTTGAACTCCGGGTCGTCTCACAAGGAATTGCAATGAAGTGCTCAATTATTGGCTATGAAGGATGTATGGGGGGTTTGGTTGATAAGAGAGCAAGAAATTAAATATGCAAGAAAAATAATTCAAACAAGCAATTAAAGAAAGCAATTAATAAATAGAGACATTCAGGGCAAAGATTGAGAATATAGGCTTTCTATCCTAGTCATGCAATAATTAATTCATCTTATTTAGTCAACTCCAACAAATGGAAGAATGTATCATGTCATCTTCGCATAGGGAGAATGTCAAACAAGACTAATTAATCATGTCACAATAATAAACAAGAATCTATCTCATTACGTCATCTCCAATGTTAGAAGAAGGTGTAAGTTATCTTCTATGAGAGAAAGTCAAACAAGACTAGTTAATCTTAAATCCAAATATCCTAATCAACTCACTAATTGGATTAGCAAAAGATTAGAGTCAATGGAAATAATATTAACTAACAACTCTAGATCACCAACATGAGTTGGGTATTCATGACTCAAGATTGCCCAATTACTCTTTCCAAGCCAAGAATGCTCAAGATCTACTCTAAAGTCCAACCAAGTATTTTGTTAAACACTTGGTGGGTGTATAAAGAAATCATAATAAATGACAAGATATGGTAAAATCTACCAACTACAAATTGCAAGAAAAGTAAGAACACAATCTAAATCAACAATAAAAAGAACATCAAACATTAAATTTTATTAAATGTAAATCAAATCCTACATGAGTTCATCATCACAAAAGAAACATAAAAGAGAAATTAACATGAAAACTAAGAGAATCAAGTAGTAGGAACAAGAAATCATAAAAGAAATAAGATGAGAACAACAATCAAAACCTAGATCTAAGATGGAATTAACCTAACCTAATTCTAGAGAGAAGAAGGAGCTTCTCTCTCTAGAAACTGCACTACATAATGCTAATGCTACAAACAATTACTCCTCTCTTGCCCAAGCTTGAATTCTACATGAAATAGTATCAGAAATGAGTTGGGTTGGGCCCAAAGTGCTTCAGAAATCGCTGGGGGCGATTTCACTTTAGTGGTCCACGAGCAGCATCGGCGCGCACGCGTACATGGCACGTGCGTGCCTCTAAACGCAAAGCAACATATGGAAAATTTTATATCCTTTCGAAGCCCCAGATATTATCTTTCCAACGCAACTGGAACCGCCTCATTTGGACCTCTATAGCTCAAGTTATGGTCGATTGAGTGCGAAGAGGTCAGACTTGACAACTTTACGGTTCCTTCATTTCTTCATGTGTTCTCCCACTTTGCATGCTTTTTTCCTCACTTCTTCCATCCAATACTTGCCTTATGAACCTGAAATCACTCAACAAACATATCAAGGCATCGAATGGAATTAAAGTGAATTGAATTTAGCTATTTTAAGGCCTAAAAAGCATGTTTTCACATTTAAGCACAAATCAAGGGAGAATTGCAAAACCATGCTATTTCATTGAATAAATGTGAGAAAAGTTGATAAAATCCCCCAAATTAAGCACAAGATAAACCACAAAATTGGGGTTTATCAGGATGCCATCGCTCTACCAGTGCCGAAATCAGGGAATTGTCAAAGGTAAAATCCCTGAGGGGCACGGTGTCGCCGAATCCGGCCTCAGCTAGATACGGGACGATGGCGTCCGGTGGAGGCAAAGTATGGCTCACTCGCCGGGCAGTAGGAGGCGAGGCCTCTGAATAATGACAAACGAAAATATAGTTAAATTATATAAAATCAATTATAACTTATAAATTATTTTTTAATATTTAAAAAATTAATTTTACTTTTCATAATATTTATCTCTCAAAAGTCTCAAGATTAATTATTTTGATTATTACTTTATTACAAATTCAATAATATAATACAACAAAATAAAGTCTTAAATTTCTAATAAAATAAAAATATCAAAATTTATTAACCTAACCACTGTTATACTATAATGGCAATAAATTTATAAATACTAAAAAAATAGCACAGGCATAATAGGGTTCCAAACTAATCATATCTCAGTTTACACCAACCTAACACAAGCGGATAGAGTTCTAAATTAAGCTTACAAACCTAACTACTAACTCATATACCAATGTTCCAGATCTTCATGACTACCCTAACAATAGCAACATCATTAAATTTAACAACTATAACGAAACTAACCTCGAAGTCGGCCGTCCCGGTTAATGTGTCGTCTCGTTCAGCCTGTTTATGTCCCCGTCATTCTTTACTTGGCGTGCCATCACCGCTTGGGTCAAAGGTATAGTCAGAAAGGGTTAAAAGACGGGAGACAGATGTTGACAAAGTGAAACTAGGGCCCAGAAGTCAGCTGTGAACGACTTTTATATATAGGCGCGTACGGATCATATCTCGTTTACAGTGTAAACGAGATGACAATAGGCATATCTCGTTTACACTATAAACGAGATATACATGTGTCACGCTGATGTGTCACATATTGTTTACAGTGTAAACGAGATACGCGCATTGTCATCTCGTTTACACTGTAAACGAGATATGACAATGGAATTTAAATCGGTAATTTCTCTGAAAAATATTTATTTTCGTAATTATTACATTTATTTTATTTATTAAAATAAAAAATCCTGTAAATTCGTACTAACTAATAAATATAAATTGAAAAAGTTCTTATTTACTAAAGTTATTTATTTTCACATTTTGAATATAATATATAAAAAATATTTTATACTTTTACCTTTTACGTACGATTATCCAATATATTTAGTAAATAATTAATTATAAAATTTTGATATAATTGGTGTTATTTTTTCTAAAGTAATTACTTTATATTTTTATGTTTGTTTTGTGGTTAATAATAATTTAGTAATTTTATAATGGTTTAATTATTTAATTTATCTTTATAATTTTATTAAATTTATAATTATATTCTTATATATTTTTTTAATTGGGTTCTTATACTATTTTTAATTTAGTAATTAGATATTTTTTATGTTAAAAATATTAAAATTATTAAAATATTTTTATCAATAAACATATATTCAAAGATATAATTAAGTTCTTAATTGTGAATACATTCAATTTGTAGAGAAATATTCAATTACTTCAACACTTTTTATACGATGAAGGATCTAATTAAAAAAATTAAAAATAGTGTAAAAACTCAATTCAAAAGAAAATATAGGAACCTAATTATAAATTTGATGAAACAATAGCAACCAATAGAGTAATATATAGCTATGCTTGGTAAGCATGGCTATTTATAACTACAAAAAAAATACGGCTACACTTACAAAACGTGCCAATAGATGAGGATATAGGTACATGATAAATCCACATTTCATGGTATTTATCTGCTCTAATTAGGTAGATTTTATCAACTTTTTCCACATTTATTCAATGAAATAGTATGGTTTTGTGAATCTATCCTAATTTGTGTTTAAAAGTAAAAACATGCTTTTTAGGCCCCGAATTGCTAAATTTTATTCACTTTAATCCCGTTTGATGCCTTGATGTGTTTGTTGAGTGAAGTCAGGTTTAGAAGGCTAAGAATGGATTGAAGGAATGAAGAAAAAGCATGTAAAAGTGGAGAATTCATGAAGAAATGGAGTTTGGAGCAAGTCAGCAAGTGTGCGTACACACATTGATGCGTGCGTACGCACAAGTAGGAGTTCGTGCAGTCATGCGTACGCACAAGAGGAGATTTAACAAGTGTGCGTATGCACAAGTCCTGCACGTGACCTCATTTAATGCAAAACACTGGGGGCGATTTCTGGACCTCCAGAGCCTAATCCAACTCATTTCTGAACCTATTTCAAGCAGAATTCAAGAGGAAATAAAGGGAGAGCAATTAGGTTTAGTTTAGTAACATACTTTAGGTTATTCTAGAGAGAGAAACTCTCTCTTCTCTCTAGAATTAGGTTAGATTTAGTTTTCTCTTAGATTGATGCTTTAATTCTTTTATTGATTTAGTTTCTTTACTATTTCTTACTCTAGTATCTTACTTCCTTTAGTTTTACTTGTTATTTCTTTTATTTGGTTATTTTATTGTTGATAAACTCTTGTTAACTTGAATTTCCATTAATGCAATTTAATGTTTCTTTGGTTATTGTCATTTAATTGAATTGTTGTTATTATTTTCTTGCTTTTGATAGTTTTAGAATTTATTATTATTACAATTTAATATGATTTTATTTTCATGCACACCAAGTATTTGATGAAATGCTTGGCTTAGTTTTAGTATAGTTCTTCTCACTCTTGGCTTGGAGTTGAGGACTTAGGTGACTTTGAGTCATTGATGTCCATTCTTGATTGATATATTAGAATAGTTAGTTGATTTGGTTTCCACTAACGCTAGTCTTTCACTGAGCTAATTAGTGAGTTGGCTAGGACTTGTGGATTGAGATCAATTATGCCTATTTGACTTATCCTCGAAGTTAGGGTTGATTAAGTAGGATTAACTCTTCATAATCATCATGTGTTTGTGATCAATGGCTAGGATAGGTAACCTTGACTCTCAATCCTTGCCAAGAGGTTTCTTAGCCTTTGAATTTCCCTTTCTTTTGATTACTTGTCTTGAGTTGATTACTTTTGGTATTTAGTTATTGTTTACTCATTTAATTCCTTGCTTCTCTATCATCAAACCCCCTTTCCCTCATAGCCAATAATTAAGATTTCATTGCAACTCCTAGGGAAGACGACCCAGGGTTTCAAACTCCCGGTTATTTGATTTGAATTGTGACATTCTTTTATTTAAACTTTGATTGAGAGTTAATTGTTGGTTTAGACTATGCTATCAACGAAAATGCTCTTTTCTAGTGTGAAATTCTAAACAACCATTAATTCTCACGTCAAGTTTTTGGCGCCGTTGCCAGGGAGTTGCAATGGTGTTATATTGTTGGCTATTGTACATATGTTAATATTGTGAATAGCTTGAATTTTGGTTTGTTTGTTAGTTTTTGCTAGTTGTAGGATTTGATTTTCATTATTTCTTGTTAGTTTTTGTTTTTATCTTCCATTGGTACTATGAATTCTCACCACTTTGGCTATGAGTTTGGTTTAAACTATGTTGTAGGAGATAGAAATTACAATGAAAACATGCATCAAGGATAGGACAATTAAAGGTGGGAGGAACCATATGCCTATGATCAACCTTCATGGCAACAACTTCCTTCAATGCACTATGAGCAAGATCCATTCCTTGATGTATACCAATCCAACGGTTATGGTGGATCTCCTTGTGATTATCAACAACCACCACCATATGCCATCTTATCAACCAATATTTTGTTTTGGTGTGTGTTGTTCTCTCTAAATTTGTGATCTGTGTCTTGTTTGATTCTATATTTCCATTGTTTGATGTATGCATGCATTTATATGATTGAGGCATTTGTTTCACTAAGCTCACATACCCATATGGCCTTAACCTTTCATCATCCATTGCAAACCAATGTTGAGCCTATTTTACCCCATTTGTTCTTATTTTAGTACATCACTAACTCTAAGCGAAAAATAATAAATGTTCTTAATTTGAATCCTTGGTTAGCTTAGACTAGTGAGTGTGTGCATGATTTAAGTGTGGAAAAACTGGGTTTGAAAATATTTGGTTTGTGAATTGGGTATTGTATATTTTTTTAAAAATGTGAAAAAGATAGTTGAGCACATGAACATGCATTCAATACCTTAATCATATGCATTGATTTCACATATATGTATATCCACCACATATATAAAAAAAAGAAAGAAAAAGAAAGGAAAAAAATAACAAGTAAAATAAAGAAAAAAAAGCAAGCAATAAAAGGGGACAAAATGCCCCAAAGTAAATGGTGGTAGCAATGCATATGTATTGTACTCGAATTTGGGATGCATGAATATGTGGAAAACATAGTTAATGGGTAGTTAGGTTTTGTATTTTGATTACATGGATTGTCTTAGGTTAGGTAAGAAGTTTAGGTTAATCAAGGATTCGGATTTTAGTCCACTTAACCAAATACATTCCTACCTTGACCCTAACCCCATTACAACCCTTGAAAAGACCTCTTGATACGTGTATTTGTGTATTAAATTTTTGTTGATTGGTAGAAGAAGAGCAAGCCTTAGAAAACAAGATTAGTAGAGAAATGAGAGAATCAACCCTCAAACACTAGAGTGATTAGAGTGCATACACTTCTGGTGAGGGTTTGATGCTTAATTCCTTGTTCTCAACTTTCATAAGCTTTCTTCTTACAAGTTTGCTTATACTTCATTTTGAGATTTGAATTAGTGAAATTCAGTTCATATTTATTTTTGGAAGATTGATTTACTTTTAACCAAGTAGGTAGAAGGATTTAGCATGTAGTTGCATTCATATTGATAGGTTGCATTGCATAAGTCCTACCATTTTTCCTTCGCTCTTTTGGTTCCCTTGAGCTTAGCATGAGAACATGCTAACGTTTAAGTGTGGGGAGATTTGATGAGCCACTATTTTATGACTTATTTTGGATCGAATCAAGTGGATTATATCAACTTTACTCACACTTATCCATGTAATTTGCATGTTTTTAAGTTTCCTTCCTAATTTTGTGCTATGATTGAAAACATGCTTCCTAAGCCTTAAAATTGCTTATTTTTAATTATCTTTTATTACCATTCGATGCCGTGATGTGTTTGTTAAGTGATTCCAGGGTTTATAGGACAAGAATGGCATGGACGATGAAGAGAAAGCATGCTAAAGTGGAAGGAACACATGAAATTGAAATTTTGAGAAGCTGGAGATGACGCGTGTGCATGGCTAAAGCGTACGCGTGATCGCACCATCTTCCAGGCGACGCGTACGCGTGACTGAAGCATACGCGTGACCAGGAGTTTCTTCCATTGACGCGTATGCATGGCTGACGCGTACACGCGACGAGAGTCACGTGCCTCAGTAAAGGGAATACGCTGGGGGCAATTTCTGGGCTGCTTTTGACCCAGTTTCAGGCCCAAAAACTTAGACAAGAGGCTGGGGAGTAGAGCTGGATTCAATCATTCACATCATTCATTCATTCACACACTTTAGATTTTAGATGTAGAATTCTAGAGAGAGGCTCTCTCCTCTCTCTAGGTTTAGGGTTTCTTCTTTCAATTTCTTCTTAGATTTAGATTTAATTCTTACTTTCATTTACATTTTCTTGCAACCTATTGTTCCTTCACCTTTGTCCTTTAATTCTACTTGTTATTACCTTCACTTTGTTGCCTTTATGTTATGCACTCTTGCTACTCTTGATCTTTGTTAATGCAATTTATATCTTCACGTTATTATTGCTTTCTTTAGTTGTTATTATTCATTTTTTTTGTAATTGGTAGTTGTTAGATTTTATTATTGTTGCAATTTTAACATGCTTTATTTTGTGCCTTCCAAGTGTTTGATAAAATGTTTGGTTGAATTTTAAATTAGATTTTTGTGTTCTTGGCTTGGGTTGATGATTTGGAGACTCTTGAATTGTCAAAGTCTCTTGTTGATTGGTAAATGAAGATTGCCGGTTAGTTTGACCTTCACTCCATCTAGTCTGTCACTATGAGTTGACTTGGACTTGTGAACTCAATTTGATTGTATGCACTTGACTTTCCTTCATTGGTTAGAGGTTAACTAAGTGAAGGCAATTTACATTTACCATCACAATTGACGACGTTAATGAGGATAGGACTTCTAATTCTCTTTCCTTGCTAAGAGCTTTCTTAGTTGTTAGTTTATTTTCTCGTTATTTACATTCCTTGTTCATCATTCAAAAAACCCAAAAATATACCTCATAACCAATAACATAAACACTTCCCTGCAATTCCTTTGAGAGACGACTCGAGGTTTGAATACTTCGGTTTATTTTTATTGGGGTTTGTTCTTGTGACAACCTAATTAAACGTTGATTGAGGTTTAATTTTCAGTTTAGATCTATACTTGCAACGCAATTTTATTGAGAAATTCTTTACCAACATTTTTTCTCCGTCACGGACACCAAGTTTCTAAATGTCAATTCGGTAAATTGAGTTCCATTGTCTATGGTGATAGAGTGTGGAATTCCAAACCTTGTGACAATGTTCTTATATAGAAATTTCCGACTTCTTTTGACAGTGATAGTTGCTAAGGGCTCTGTCTCAATTCATTTAGTGAAATAATCAATTTCTAGTATGAGGTATTTGACTGGTGCTTGTAGAAAGGGTTTGAGTAGGTCAAGGCCCCATTTTGCAAATGGCCATGGTGAGGTAACACTGATAAGTTCTTTAGGAGACGTTATATAGAAGTTTTCATGTTTCTAACAAGGCAAACATACCTTGACGAACTCAGCCATCTCCTTCTGCAAGGTCGGCCAAAAGAAGCTGGCTCGAATCACTTTTTTGGCCAGTGACCGAGCTCCTAGGTGGTTTCCATATATACCACTGTGTATGTCTTCCAAGACTTCCTTTGTGATGGAGGTCGGGACGCATTTTAAGAGGGATGTGATCCCTCTTTTGTATAGGATATTATGGACCAGTGTATAGTTTTGTGCCTCTTTTATGAGCCTTTTGGCCTCCTTTTCATCCTTGGAAAGTATATCAAATTTGAGGTAGTTGACTATGGGGGTCATCCACCCTAAATGTTGATTGTGTATAGTCAGTACTTCCTCTTCCTTTGATATGGATGGGGTTTGCAGAGTCTCTTGAATAAGACTTCTATTGTTGTCTCCTGGCTTGGTGCTAGCTAACTTTGATAGAGCATCAGCTCGAGCATTGGACTCCTGAGTTATATGTCTGTTGATATATTTGAGTAAAAATCAATTTTTGGGGTCTAACAAGGATTTGTATTCTCAAATAATATCAGGACCTTTTAGCAATGTAAAATACTACAACGAGCTGAAATAAAAAAGAGAATAAAAAAATAAAAAAGGATCTTAAAATTCCAATTAAGAATTCATAAGGTCCCGTAGGAATAGCACTTCAAGTGTTAAATTTTTATTCAGTTTACCTTTTAATAACTCATAATCAGATCTCGATGAATAAAAAATTTGAAACTTGACAAGTTAAAATTTCTGAAAAGTGTGTCAGTTGTTCTCGCATCTCATCCAAGTACTTCTTCATAGTGGGTCTTTAGCTTGGTAGGTGCCATTAATTTGCAAAGTGATTACTTGCGAATCAATGTACACCACCACCTTTTCTTCCTCCACTTCTTTAGCCAGCTTCAAGCCAGCAAGTAGGGCCCCATATTCTGCCTGATTATTGGAAGCGGGGAACTCGAACCTTAAAGATAGCTCTATCCGAGTTCCTTGGTCACTTTCTAGGATAACACAAGCCCCATTTCCATCCTTATTTGTTGACCCGTTGACGATTAGATTTTTGACGGTTTAGAATTCACAAATGAATTCTCGTTGCAAGTATAGTTTCTAAACCAATCACTAATCCTTTCATACAAAAAGTTGTTTGTCACTAAAACAAACCCCTAAATTTATAAACCGAAGTATTGGACCTCGGGTCGTTCTCCCTAGGAATTGTAATGAAGTGTCTTGTTATTGGTTGTGAATTATATTTGGGGTTTTTAAGCTTTTGGACAAGAAATATAAATGGCAAAGAAAATAAACTAACAACTAACAAAGCTCTTGGCAAGATATGAGAACTAGAAATCATATCCTAGTTATCCTTCTCAATTGTGATGAGAATTGTTCATTGCTACCACTTAGTTAACCCTTACTAAAGAAAGGCAAGTCAAGTGGATGAATTGACTTGAGCCACAAGTCCTAGCCAACTCCCAAGGAAAGACTAGCTTTAGTGCACTCCAAACCAATTAGCAATCTCTCCAATTATCAATCAACAAAGGAATTAGATAACTCAAGTGTCACTAATTACTCTACCTAGGCCAAGAGGAACAAAATCTAACTAGTAGCTATAAGAGACATTTCATAAAAAACATAGAGTGCAATACAAGTGAACACATAAATTTGCAAGAATTAAAGAGAGATCTAACTACAAAGGCAAGAGGTCCACAATAGAAAACTAAATCAATCATGAAACAACAAAGAACTTACCAATTGCATTGAAGGAGAAATGTAGATCTACAAAAGAGAATTCACAAACTACAAACAAAGGAATTACATTAGAAGAAGAATCTTACAAGTGCAATAGAGGAGAAGAACGAAAATTAGAAGAGAGAATAAGAAGAAATAGATCTAGATCTAAGAACTAATCTAATCCTAATCCTAGAGAGAAGAGAGAGCTTCTCTCTCTAGAAACTAACTACAAAGCTAAACTAAAACTAATTGGTAACTAACATATGTTTCCCTCTTCACTCCTTGGGTTAAATAGCATCAAAAATGAGTTGGATTGGGCCCACAAGGCTTTAGAATTCGTTGGCCACGTTTTGCTTTAAGTGAACCAGGTGGCAGCAACGGTGCGTGCGCGTACTTTGCGCGTGCGCGCCACCATACGTGTAGCAACTATGGCAAATCTTATATCGTTTCGAAGCCCCGGATGTTAGCTTTCCAACCCAACTGAAACCGCATCAATTGGACCTCTGTAGCTCAAGTTATGGTCATTTAAGTGCGAAGAGGTCGGTCTTGACAGCTTTTGCAATTCCCTCATTTCTTCATGAGTTCTCCATTTTTACATGCTTTTCCTTCATTCCCTTGATCCAATCCTTGCCTCCTAAATCTGAAATCACTTGGCAAATACATCAAGGCATCTAATGGAATCAAAGGTAAATCAAGATTAAACAATTAAGGACCTAAAAAGCATGTTTTCACTCTTAAGCACAATTAAAGGAGAATATGTAAAACCATGCTAATTCATTGAATACATGTGGGTAAAAGGTGATAAAATCCCCAAAAATCAATACAAGATAAACCCTACAAATGGGGTTTGTCAACCTCCCCACACTTAAACCAAACATGTCCTCATGCTTAAACCAAGAATGAAGTAAGGGTATGGCATTTATTCGATGGAAACTAACTAAATGCAATCTACCTATATGAGTTGTGAAATGAAAAGAAATAATAAGGGGACAAAATGCCCCAAAGTGAAGCTCAATAAGATCAATGCATATGAGTTGTGAAATGAAAAGAAAATGCATGAGTATGTGAAAAGGTGAAAAAAATGGGTAGTTAGATTAGAACTTAATTGTATAGGATGTCATAGGTTAGGTGGGAAGTTTAAGCTTATCAAAGATTCAAATTTCAAGCTCACTTGACCAAATATGCATCCTAATTTGACCCTAGCCCCATTACAACCAATGAAAAGACCTCATGATACTTGTATGCATGCATGAAATAAATGTTGATTGTTAGAAGAAAAACAAATCTTGGAAAGCATGAAATAGAGGAGAATTGAGTGAATCAACCCTAAACACTTGAGCGAATAGAGTGCAAACACATCTGGTGAGGGTTTGATGCTCAATTACATGTTTTCACCTATGATCATCATTCTTCATGCAAGTTTGTAAAAATATTTAATAACTCAATTCAATTGTGGATTAGACTTGCTAGTCCTTAGCCCTTGTGCATATATGTTTCTTGGGAATTGATTTATTTTGACCAAGCACTTGCATTCATTTAGTTAGTTGCATATAGGTAGATTGCATTTAGTTAGTTTCCATCGAATAAATGCCATACCCTTACTTCATTCTTGGTTTAAGCATGAGGACATGTTTGGTTTAAGTGTGGGGAGGTTGACAAACCCCATTTGTAGGGTTTATCTTGTATTGATTTTTATAAAAGCAAGGAAGCATACATTGTTGGAATGAGGTAAATCACTAGAATGAGGTGAGTGAATTAGTGTGACATTAAGAAATATTAGGTGTGTGAATTCTAAATTGCGCGGTTTAGAATACACATTAGCAGAAAAGCTATGTCACAAAAGAAGCATGCACTTCACTTATCCTAGTGTGCTTGAGATGCTTTAAGTAAGCTTGTAAGGTAAGACAAGCATTAGAGAAGCATGAAAGCATTCAAGTCAAACATATGGATGGATATAATCATAAAATACAATGCATTAAGGTAAATGCATAACATCATCCATCAAGAGGTTGCCTAATCGAGGGAAAAGGGATCCAAATCACATGGTGGCTAGCTACAACATGCAATTCAAAAGAGTTATAAGCTCGAAGACAATTCTCATCACTTGGTATTTTTCAAAAGGTAAGCATGAGGAACTCAAAACCAAGTAACAAAATATAACCTCAATCATAGAGTCCATCAAAGATTATCTAAAAACATTCATGCTAAAATAGCATTTAGGCAATAAGGGATATAGCAATGTATAGTAAACAAAGTCAATACTCCAACACTTATGATGAAAAGAGAGAAAATAAAATGAAAACTAAACTAAAAATAACTAATCAACTAACTAACTAACTAATTTGTTAACTAAAATAAATGGTTATCAATGGTGTTTGGAAGTGTTGGATGAGGGGTAGGAGGAGGGAAGAAGAAAGGAAAAAGGGAGAAATGGAAGGAGGAGAAGAAAAGAAATGGATGGAAGAACGGGGCATCCACGCGCACGCACGCATGGCGCGCGCGCGTCGTTGGCTTATTTCGAGAGTGGCGCGTACGCGTCATGTGCGCGTACGCGCGAGTTGGTTTGTGCGAAGGGCACAACGTTGGCGCGGCGCAGGCACAACTCTCTGGAAAATGTATGGAGGTTGGAACTTCTCAATCCACGCGTACGCACGCATGGCGCGCGCGCGTGGATGGTCGGAAAGCTGTAAGTGCGCGTACGCGCCATGTACGCGTACGCGTGGATGGTGCTCTGTTTTTCAAAATTTTTTTTTCTATGTTTTTGCACCAATCCAAGCATTCCAAACCTCCAAACAGCTACCAAAACACCATAAAACCTTATTTAACATACTTAAACTACCAAACATACTCAACTAACTAAACAAAACATGAAATTAAGCTAATTCTACCAATATATACAAAAGAGAAAATGAAAGGATTTTACCATGGTGGGTTGTCTCCCACCTAGCACTTTTGTTTATTGTCCTTAAGTTGGACTTATGGGGAGCTCCTCTCAAGGTGGCTTGTGCTTGAAGCTATCCTTGAACATCCACCAATGCTTGAATCTCCAATAAGCTCCATTCTTCAATTTTAATATCTTCAAGCCTTGATGGAGTTCTTCACAAACCATGGGCTCCTAAAATTGATCCTCATATATTCCCGGATCCCATATCTTATTTCCACACCCATCTTCAAGTTGATTATCATTATTCCATTTGGGTGGCATGACTTTAGAATTCTCAATAAAGTGACCAAACATTCTCCTAGACCCAAACAATCTAGCTCTATACCAAACCGTGCAATTAAGCTTTGAACATGCAACCATAATGAGCCTAGAATAATGTTTCCAACCACTAGCCATTTCCTTTTTGCTTTTAAAGCCACAAATATGTCTAAGTTGACCATCCGTCTCAAGCAAACCATATTCAAGGGGAATAATAAAGCTTGAGTATAAGGAATTTACCCACTTGAATGAAAGAATGGATGGTGGTGGCTTGGGGAGAGGTATCTCCAACGTGCTAGCAAGCTTTACTCCCTTGTGTTCTTCCTTATTAATCTCCACATCTTCATAAGCTTCTTCACTTCCAATCCTTTGTTCATCAATTTCATCTAACTCTTCCTCATCACTCAAATCATAAATGGGAGGTTGAGAGAAATCTACCTCCACATTGCTTTCTATCTCATTGGGAGAAGGTTCTTCAAATTCAAAGTATTCACCACCAAGATGGTTGGATGCATGATCTTCATCACCAAGGGAACTCAATTCTTGCTTCATTCTTTCCAAGTCTTCATTCAAAAATTGTTTTGGAGGTTGTGCACTTTCCTCCTCGACATCAAATTCAATCTTCTTGGATGGATTTTCTATGATTTTAGCTTCCCATGGAGGTTCCGCATCTCCTAGGTCTTCAACCACTTCTTCCTCTTCTTCAATAATCATAGGCTTCTCCAATTGTTCTAACACAAAGTAGCATTCCTCCTTTTCCACCGGAGTTTTCAATCTCTCCTTCATGCTATGTTCCTCTTTAGATTCTCCGCATGTAGCCATGGGAGTTCCTTGAGTGTCCAAAAGTTGGGATGCTAGCCGGTTTACCACCTCATCCAAGGCGGTCATGAATTGTTGCACATCCCTTGTCATCTCCTCTTGTCCTTGAAGAAGAACATCGAGGGTTTCATCCATTAGAGGTTGGGGTGGATGGGAGGGTTCATCATATTGGAGAAAGGGTTCATTATAGGAAGGTGGTTCTTCTTGGTAAGGTGGTGGTGTGTATTGAGGTGGTTCTTGGGAGTAGTAATCTTGAAATTGTGATTCCATGTATGGCTCATATGGTTCAAAAGGAGGTTGGTATGGCGGGTAAGGATCATGGTCATATGGAGGTGTTTGTTGAAAATAGGCTTGTGAGTGTGGTTGAAGGTTATGTTGAGGGCATGGCTCATGGGCATATGGTGGTGGTTCTTGAAAGTCACAAGGGAGTTCACCATAGCCATTAGATTGATATGCATCAAAGAATGGCTCTTCTTCATAGTGTATTGGTGGAGGTTGTTGCCATGAGGATTGATCATATGCATATGGCTCCTCCCACCTTTGGTCATCCCATTCTTGATACACATCTTCATTGTAGCTCCCATCACCTACAACATAGTTGTAATCACACTCATAGCCAAAGTGAGAATTCATAGTGAAAAGTAAAAATAGGAAGCAAAAGCTAACAAGAAATAATGAAACAAAGTCCTAGAACTAGCAAAAACTAACAAGCAATCCAAAAATCAAGCTATTCACAATATTCACATATATACAATAACCAATAACATAACACCATTGCAACTCCCCGGCAACGGCGCCATTTTGACGATTAGATTTTTGACGGTTTAGAATTCACAAATGAATTCTCGTTGCAAGTATAGTTTCTAAACCAATCACTAATCCTTTCATACAAAAAGTTGTTTGTCACTAAAACAAACCCCTAAATTTATAAACTGAAGTATTGGACCTCGGGTCGTTCTCCCTAGGAATTGTAATGAAGTGTCTTGTTATTGGTTGTGAATTATATTTGGGGTTTTTAAGCTTTTGGACAAGAAATATAAATGGCAAAGAAAATAAACTAACAACTAACAAAGCTCTTGGCAAGATATGAGAACTAGAAATCCTATCCTAGTTATCCTTCTCAATTGTGATGAGAATTGTTCATTGCTACCACTTAGTTAACCCTTACTAAAGAAAGGCAAGTCAAGTGGATGAATTGACTTGAGCCACAAGTCCTAGCCAACTCCCAAGGAAAGACTAGCTTTAGTGCACTCCAAACCAATTAGCAATCTCTCCAATTATCAATCAACAAAGGAATTAGATAACTCAAGTGTCACTAATTACTCTACCTAGGCCAAGAGGAACAAAATCTAACTAATAGCTATAAGAGACATTTCATAAAAAACATAGAGTGCAATACAAGTGAACACATAAATTTGCAAGAATTAAAGAGAGATCTAACTACAAAGGCAAGAGGTCCACAATAGAAAACTAAATCAATCATGAAACAACAAAGAACTTACCAATTGCATTGAAGGAGAAATGTAGATCTACAAAAGAGAATTCACAAACTACAAACAAAGGAATTACATTAGAAGAAGAATCTTACAAGTGCAATAGAGGAGAAGAACGAAAATTAGAAGAGAGAATAAGAAGAAATAGATCTAGATCTAAGAACTAATCTAATCCTAATCCTAGAGAGAAGAGAGAGCTTCTCTCTCTAGAAACTAACTACAAAGCTAAACTAAAACTAATTGGTAACTAACATATGTTTCCCTCTTCACTCCTTGGGTTAAATAGCATCAGAAATGAGTTGGATTGGGCCCACAAGGCTTTAGAATTCATTGGCCACGTTTTGCTTTAAGTGAACCAGGTGGCAGCGACGGCACGTGCGCGTACTTTGCGCGTGCGTGCCACCATACGTGTAGCAACTATGACAAATCTTATATCGTTTCGAAGCCCCGGATGTTAGCTTTCCAACTCAACTGGAACCGCATCAATTGGACCTCTGTAGCTCAAGTTATGGTCGTTTAAGTGCGAAGAGGTCGGTCTAGACAGCTTTTGCAATTCCCTCATTTCTTCATGAGTTCTCCATTTTTACATGCTTTTCCTTCATTTCCTTGATCCAATCCTTGCCTCCTAAATCTGAAATCACTTGGCAAACATATCAAGGCATCTAATGGAATCAAAGGTAAATCAAGATTAAACAATTAAGGACCTAAAAAGCATGTTTTCACTCTTAAGCACAATTAAAGGAGAATATGTAAAACCATGCTAATTCATTGAATACATGTGGGTAAAAGGTGATAAAATCCCCAAAAATCAATACAAGATAAACCCTACAAATGGGGTTTGTCAACCGTCTACATACAAACTCCATGTAGCTGGGATTCCTGGACTTTTGGTGTATTTGACAATGAAGTCAGCAAGATACTGAGACTTAATGGCCGTTTGAGCTTCATACTTTATGTCAAATTCGGACAACTCTACCGCCCATTATAGCATCCGACTTGCTAAGTCTGTCTTTTGTAGAATGTGTTTCATTGGTTGATTAGTTCAGACTTTGATAGTGTAAGCTTGGAAATAAGGTCGGAGCCTTCGAGATGTAATGATAAGAGCATAAGCAAACTTCTCTATCTTTTGATCATTCAACTCTGACCCTTGTAAGGCCTTGCTGATGAAGTAGATAGGTTGCTACTCCTTTTTGCCCTCTCGGACCAGGGCCGAGGCTATAGCCCGACTTCCAATAGATACGTATAGCACGAGTTCTTCCCCTTTTTTAGGTTGGATAAGTATGGGTGGTTGCCCCAAGAATATCTTGAAGTCTTGAAAGGTCTGTTCGCATTCTGGAGTCCATTCAAATTGCTTCCTTTTCCTTAGAATTGAGTAGAGGAAAAGTGATTTCAGAGCTAACCCGGCTAAAAATCTAGATAGAGCGGCCAACCTTCCATTTAGTTGTTGAACCTCTTTAACATAATTCGGGCTTTTCATATTGAGTATAGCCTGGCATTATCGGGGTTTGCTTCTATTCCTCTTTGTGTCAACGTAAATCCCAAGAATTTCCCAACTTCTACTGCAAAGATGCACTTTGAGGGATTTAACCTCATCTCATACTTTCTTATAGTCGAGAATACTTTAGGGAGGTCGGACATTAGTGTTGCATCCTCTTGGGTCTTGACGAGCATGTCGTCGACATATACTTCCATGAGTTTTCCTATGTGAGTGAAAAACACCTTATTCATCAATTGCTGATATGTAGCCCGTGTGTTCTTTAATCTAAAAGGAATTACCACCTAGCAATAGTTAGCTTTTGGAGTTATGAATGAGGTCTTCTCTTAATCCAGCTTATTAATGAGCGGATATTTTATACGCTTTTTGGCATCATTTTCATATAGTTTTTAGTATGTTTTGTTTAGTTTTTATTAAGTTTTTATAGGTTTTAGTGTTAAATTCACATTTTTGGATTCTACTATGAGTTTGTGTTTTTGTACAATTTCAGGTATTTTCTGGCTGAAATTGAGGAGCTGAAGTAAAAGTCTGATTCAGAGACAAAGAAAGCACTGCGGATGCTGTCCAGATATAACCTCCTTGCACTCGGAAGAGCTTTTCTGGAGCTACAAAAGTACAAATAGAGCGTTCTTAATGACTATGGAAATCTGACTTCCAGAGCTTTCCAGCAATGTATAATAGTCCATACTTTGCTACGGATTAGAAGGCCCAAAACTGGCGTCCAACGCCAGCCTCTTGCCCCTTTCTGGCGTCCAGCGCCCAAGGAGCAGAGCCAGGCATCCAAATGCCCAGAGAGGACCCCCTAGCCAGCGTTTCATGCCTAAAAGACCTTATAGCACATGAATCTCATTAAAGTCCAGCCCAAACACTCACCAAGTGGGGCCCAGAAGTGGATTTTAGCACTAAAAAGAATGTTTTACCCTTACTAGTCATTAGTTTAATATTTAAGGGATTTGATTTATGTTATTCGGACATCTTTTACCATCATTCAACATATTTTCATGTATTACTTTGTTTTTCACATCAGTATGAGTTTCTAAACCTCCTAGGTTGAGGGGAGGAGCCCTGCTGAGTCCTATGAATTAATAAAAGTATTAGTTTTTCTTCTTCGATTCGTGTCTGATTTATTTCTAAAATGTATATTCGTTCTTCAACATGGTGAATAGGATGATCAGTGACAATCAGCTCTGTTCATCATACTAAGATGAACGTGCCTGACAAACACCCGCGTCTACTTAGGTTCGTGTGAATACGTGGTCGAAAAGCGTGAACGAACAACTATGTTTATACATCTCTCAGACAGCTAATCCAAAGAAGCAGCATTCTCTGATCCGGACGATTCGACCTTGTTTGTGGCATTTTGAGTAGGATCGCTAAGAGAATGAACTGCTAAAGCTTCACCCTCCATCAGATTGGATGACCACAGGCAATGGCATTTGATCTGGAGCAGAGGAGATCAATGACCACGGACAATGGCTTTGATCACATACAGCCTGCCATAGAAAAGATCATTTACAAGCAGAGAAGACAGTGATACCAGAGTTAATTCAGAAAGACAAAGCAAATCCAATCTTCAATTATATTACTATTACTGATTCCAATAAATTCATAAAGTATTAGCACCCTGTTATAATAGATCTTTATCCTAAACTCCGTAATCCAACAACTCTTGATCTGCCTGACTAAGACCTGCAAGATAACGATAGCTTGCTTCAAAACATAATCCTCGTGGGATCGACTCTGACTCGCTCAGGTATTAATTATACGACCCAGTGCACTTGCTGTTACAGTTGTACAAAAGTGTGGGAATTCATGCACCACTTATACGTAGGGATTTGATTATACCCCGAATAACCATCCATAAAAAACAAGTATCTGTAGCCTGATGCTGAGTAGACCAAAGCATCTATGCTGGGGAGTGGGTAAGGGTCCTTAGGGCAGGCTTTATTGAGGTCGGTGGTGCGCGTGTACGCAAAACCCACACTATTTTGTACAACAGTAGCAGTACCAGCAAGTGCACTGGGTCGTCTAAGTAATACCTGAGTGAGTCAGGGTCGATCCCACAAGGATTGTGGCTTGAAGCAAGCTTATGGTTGTCTTGCAGGTCTTAGTCAGGCGGACTCAGAAGGTTGTTGATTTTATGTTGAATTTTGTATTTGTAAAACCAAGTGTTTCAGAGAATGGAATAGAGTTGAGAGTTGGAGTTGCTTTGTCTTTCTGAAGTAGCTCTGGTACTACTGTCTTCTTTGCTTGTGAATGATCTTCTTCTATGGCAGGATGTATGTGATTGACACTGGTTTGAGCAGCTGCCAATACTCCTCCGGATCTGAACTCCCAGTTTAAGGTAGATCCATCTTTACTTGAGGGTGAGGCACGTACAGTCCATTCTCCTTCATGATCCTACTCAAAATGCCACAGACAAGGTCGGATCTTTCGGATCAGAGAATGCTGCATCTTTAGGTTCTAGCCTCTCCCACAAAGACCCTAATCTCCCCAGAAATCGGCTAAACTGATGTCTCGAGAAGTCCCCAATGAAGTCGCGGATTAGCCGTCTGAGAGATGTATATTCAAGCTGTTGTTTATTACTGTCTAGTGAAAGACGTGTTCTGAATCCAAGTAGACGCGGGTGTTTGTCAGGCACGTTCGTCTTAATGTGATGAACAGAGCTAATTGGTTAGATCATCCTATTCATCACGATGAAGTACGAATAAACATCTAAGAGATAGATCAAACACGGATCGAAGAAGAAGAGATAGTACTTTTATTAATTCATAGGTCTCAGCAGGGCTCCTCCCCTCAACTTAGGAGGTTTAGAAACTCATACTGAAAATAAAACAATGGAAGAACGAACATAATGGCAGACCTCCCTTAGCGGGAGGTCTCCCCTAATGGAGAATTTGAAGAAGGTAAAAGTTCTTTTGAATTACATAAGTTTAATCCCCTTAAATAGATGACTAGTAGGGTAAAATAGTCTATTTAGTGCTAAAATCCACTTATGGGGCCCACTTAGTGAGTGTTTGGGCTGAGCTTTGATGAGATCCACGTGCATTGAGGTTCCTTGGATGTGGAATGCCAGATGGGGGTCCTCTCTGGGCCTTTGGACGCTGGGCTCTGCTCTTTGGGCGCTGGATACTTGGAAGGGTGCAGGAAGCTAGCGTTAGATGCTAGTTTTGGGCCTTCTAATTCGAAGAAAAGTATAAACTATTATATATTGCTGGAAATCTCTGAAATTCAGCTTTTCATAGCTGTTGAGAGCGCTCCATTTGGACTTCTTTAGTTTCAGAAAAGCTCTTCCAAATGTAGGTAGGTCAGATCTGGACAGCATCTGCAGTGCTTTCTCTGTCTTTGAATCAGACTTCTACTCCAGCTCCTCAAGTTTAGCCAGAAAATACCTGAAATTGCCCAAAAATACAAAAACTCATAGTAGAATCCAAAAATGTGATTTTAACACTAAAAGCTATAAAAACTTAATAAAAACAAAATAAAAACTACTAAAATCTATATGAAAGTGATGTCAAAAAGCGTATAAAATATCCGCTCATCATAACACCAAACTTAAACCATTGCTTGTCCCCAAGCAACTAAAAATACAGTAGGATAAAAAAGAAAATTAAGATACAATAAATTTCTAAGTTTTAAATGAAGCTTAGTTAAAATCAGATGAACGGGACTTAGTAGCTTTTTGCTTCTGAATAGTTTTGGCATCTCACTGTCCATTGAAACTTAGAGATGTTGGCATCCTTAGAAACTTAGAATCCAGATGATATCATTGACTTTCCTAGTTAAGCATATTTTGATTCTTGAACACAGCTTTTTGAGTCTTGACCGTGACCCTAAGCACTCTGTTTTCCAGTATTACCACCGGATACATTCATGCCACATACACTTTACCTAGGTGAACCTTTTTAGATTGTGACTCAGCTTTGCTAGAGTCCCAGATAGAGGTGTCCAGAGTTCTTAAGCACACTATTTTTGCTTTGGACCACGACTTTAACCGCTTAGTCTCAAGCTTTTCACTTGACACCTTCACGCCAGAAGCACATGGTAAGGGACAGCTTGGTTTAGCCGCTTAGGCCAGGATTTTATTCCTTCAGGCCCTCCTAACCACTGATGCTCAGAGCCTTGGGCCCTTTTACCGCTGCCTTTTGGTTTAAAGGGTTACTGGCTTTTTCTGCTTGCTTTTTTTTTCTTTCTTTTTATTTTTTTTGCCACTTTTTTTTTCGCATGCAAGCTTTTTCTTTTTCTTTTTGCTGCTTTTTCTTGCTTCACGAATCAATTTTTAGATTTTTCAGATTTCCAATAATACTTTTCCTTTTTTCTTATTTTTTCAAGAGCCAACATTCTAAAATTTCAACTTCAAATATGCACTGTTTATTTCATACATTCAGAAAACAAAAGCAAGTGACACCACATCAAACTAATTAAACTAATCTTATTTTAAACTTGAAATTCATACATCTCTCAATTCTTTTCAATAAAAAATTTTTATTTAAGCAAGGTGAGAGATATATGGAATATTTTACAACCTTAAGACATCAATGCAAATGATCATACAACTATAACAAGAGAATAAATAAAACAGACAGGAAACAAAAAAATAACAGAAAAGGAGTAAAAGAGAACGAATCCACCTGAATGATGGTGGCTGGTACTCCTCCTTGAGGATCCAATATAGTGCTTGCTCTTTTCAATGTGACTCCTTTGTCTTTGTTGAGGCGGCTGCACAGGTTCATGTGCATGCTTTCTGGTTTGCTCCATTCTCTTCTTCTACACTTAAGAGTGGTAGAGGTCACAAAGCAAGGCTTTTGCAACACCAAACTTAAGAGTTTTGCTCATCCTCGAGCAAATATAATCAATGGAAAAGAAGAAGGTGGGGTAGGTGGAGCTTCTGTGGGACCTCTTGGTCCTAAGAGGCTAGAGAACTCCAGATTCTCTGCTTCTCTACACTGGCATTTGAATGCCCAGGGGCTGCTCCCTGGCTGGCGTTCAACGCCAGCAATGCTCCCCTCTTGGGGTGTTGAACCCCCCAGGAGGGCTTCCTCACTGGTGTTCCAACTTTGACACTCTTTCCGGAGTGTTCTATTTTTACTACTGTGAATTCTGTCTCTTGACTGATACACATGATCATGACTCTAAAAAAGAAAAACAAAATAAAATAAAAAAGGTTGAGTAAAGTTGGGTCGCTTCCCAACAAGCGCTCTTTTAACGTCATTAGCTTGACCTTCATCTCCTTATGGAGGTGAATATGGGCTCGGATTTTTGCCCTCGACAGTGAATTTTCTGCCTGTCCTCTCATGAATGAGCTCTATATGCTCTAGAGAAAGGACACGGCTCACTATATGTGGTAAGGCTGGCTTCTTAGTGAAGACGACTCTCATGCCAGGTGAGAGGCCTTCAGTAGGAACTTTCTGTTCCCTCCAGCCTTTAGGTACTTTTTTTTAGTACCTTTATGCTTAGAGCTTGTTGAGGGCTGCCTGGTGCACGAAATTGTGATCTCAGGCAACGGCGCCAGAAACTCTGTACGCACGTCTTAATAAATCGTTTTTCATTCACAACTTCGATACAACTAACCAGCAAGTGCACTAGGTCGTCCAAGTAATAAACCTTACGTGAGTAAGGGTCGATCCCACGGAGATTGTTGGTATGAAGCAAGCTATGGTCACCTTGTAAATCTCAGTCAGGTGGATATAAAATAGTCATGGAGTTTTCGAACATAAGTAATAAATAGATAGAAAATAAGGATAGAAACACTTATGTATATCATTGGTGAGAATTTCAGATAAGTGTATAGAGATGCTTTCGTTCCTCTGAACCTCTGCTTTCCTGCTGTCTTTATCCAATCAGTCTTACTCCTTTCCATGGCTGGCTTTATGTAAGGACATCACCGTTGTCAATGGCTACTTTTTATCCTCTCTGGAAAATGGTCCGATGCGCTGTCACTGCATGGCTAATCGTCTGGAGGCATCACCCTTGTCAATGGCTGCATCCCATCCTCTTGTGAAAATGGTCCAAATGCTCTGTCACAGCACGGCTAATCATCTGAGGTTCTCGATCATACTGGAATAGCATTCACCCCCCTTTTGCGTCTGTCACTACGCCCAGCACTCGCGAGTTTGAAGTTCGTCACAGTCATTCAATCCCAGAGTCCTACTCGGAATACCACAGACAAGGTTTAGACTTTCCGGACTCTCATGAATGCCGCCATCAATCTAGCTTATACCATGAAGATTCTGATTAAGAGATCCAAGAGATACTCATTCAATCTAAGGTGGAACGGAAGTGGTTGTCAGGCACGCGTTCGTGGGGGAATGATGATGATTGTCATGTTCATCACATTCAGGTTGAAGTGCGAATGAATATCTTAGAAGCGGAATAAGTTGAATTGAATAGAAAAACAATAGTATTTTGCATTAATCTTTGAGGAGCAGCAGAGCTCCACACCTTAATCTATGGAGTGTAGAAACTCTACCGTATGAAAATACATAAGTGATAATGGTTCAGGCATGGCCGAATGGCCAGCCCCCATGAAAGTCTAAGATAGCATAAAACTGATCAAAGATATCTAATACCATAGTAAAAAGTCCTATTTATACTAAACTAGTTACTAGGGTTTACAGAAGTAAGTAATTGATGCATAAATCTACTTCCGGGGCCCACTTGGTGTGTGCTTGGGCTGAGCTTAAATGTTACACATGTAGAGGTCAATCTTGGAGTTGAACGCCAGTTTGTAACGTATTTCTGGCGTTCAACTCTGGCTTGTGATGTGTTTCTGGCGTTTAACTCTAGACAGCAGCGTAAAACTGGCGTTCAACGCCCTTTTACGTCATCTAAACTCGGCCAAAGTATGGACTATTGTATATTGATGGAAAGCCCTAGATGTCTACTTTCCAACGCAATTGGAAGCGCGCCATTTTGAGTTCTGTAGCTCCAGAAAATCTACTTTGAGTGCAGGGAGGTCAGAATCCAACAGCATCAGCAGTCCTTCTTCAACCTCTGAATCTGATTTTTGCTCAAGTCCCTCAATTTCAGCCAGAAAATACCTGAAATCACAGAAAAACACACAAACTCATAGTAAAGTCTAGAAATGTGAATTTAACATAAAAACTAATGAAAACATCCCAAAAAGTAACTAGATCCTACTAAAAACATACTAAAAACAATGCCAAAAAGCGTATAAATTATCCGCTCATCACAACACCAAACTTAAATTGTTGCCTGTCCCCAAGCAACCAAAAATCAAATAGGATAAAAAGAAGAGAATATACTATAAATTCCAAACTATCAATGAAACATAGCTCCAATTAAATGAGCGGGACTTGTAGCTTTTTGCCTCTTGAATAGTTTTGGCATCTCACTTTATCCATTGAAGTTCAAAATGATTGGCATCTATAGGAACTCAGAGTTCAGATAGTGTTATTGATTCTCCTAGTTCAGTATGATGATTCTTGAACACAGCTATTTTATGAGTCTTGGCCGTGGCCCTAAGCACTTTGTTTTCCAGTATTACCACCGGATACATAAATGCCACAGACACATAATTGGGTGAACCTTTTCAGATTGTGACTCAGCTTTGCTAAAGTCCCCAATTAGAGGTGTCCAGGGTTCTTAAGCACACTCTTCTTTTGCTTTGGACCTTGACTTTAACCGCTCAGTCTCAAGTTTTCACTTGACACCTTCACGCCACAAGCACAAGGTTAGGGACAACTTGGTTTAGCCGCTTAGGCCAGGATTTTATTCCTTTAGGCCCTCTTATCCACTGATGCTCAAAGCCTTGGGATCCTTTTTATTTACCCTTGCCTTTTGGTTTTAAGGGTTATTGGCTTTTTGCTCTTGCTTTTTCTTTTTTATTTTTTTTCACCTATATATTTTTTTTTCTGCAAGCTTTGTTCTTTGCTGCTTTTTCTTGCTTCAAGAGTCATTTTTATGAATTTTTAGATTATCAAATAACATGTCTCCTTATCATCATTCTTTCAAGAGCCAACATATTTATCATTCTTAAACAACAACTTCAAAAGACATATGCACTGTTCAAGCATTCATTCATAAAACAAGAAGCATTGTCACCACATCAATATAATTAAACTAAGTTCAAGGATAAATTCGAAACTCATGTACTTCTTGTTATTTTGAATTAAAACAGTTTTCATTTAAGAGAGGTGATGGATTCATAGGACATTCATAACTTTAAGACAAAGTTACTAAATACTAATGATCATGTAATGAAGACACAAACATGGATAAGCACTTAACATAGAGAAAACGAAAAACAGAAAATAAGAACAAGGAATGAGTCCACCTTAGTGATGGTGGCGTTTCCTTCTTGAGGAACCAATGATGTCCTTGAGCTCTTCTATGTCTCTTCCTTGTCTTTGTTGCTCCTCCCTCATTGCTTTTTGATATTCTCTTATTTCATGAAGGATGATGGAGTGCTCTTGATGTTCCACCCTTAATTGTCCCATGTTGGAACTTAATTCTTCTAGGGAGGTGTTGATTTGCTCCCAATAGTTTTGTGGAGGAAAATACATTTGAGGCATCTCCGGGATCTCATGGTGATGAGCTTCGTGCGTCTCTTGAGATCCATGAATGGGCTCTCTTGCTTGCTCCATCCTTTTCTTAGTGATGGACTTCTCTTCCTCAATGCAAATGTCTCCTTCTATGAAAGCTCCAGCTGAGTAACATAGATGACAAATAAGATGAGGAAAAGCTAGCCTTGCCCCAGGAGAGGGCTTTTCGGCTATTTTGTAGAGTTCAAGGGAGATGACTTCATGAACTTCTATTTCTTCTCCAATCATGATGCTATGGATCATGATGGCCCGATCCACAGTAACTTCAGATCGGTTGCTAGTGGGGATGATGGAGCGTTGGATGAACTCCAACCATCCTCTAGCCACAGGCTTGAGGTCCAGTCTTCTTAATTGAACCGGCTTGCCTTTGGAGTCAATTTTCCATTGAGCTCCTTCCACACATATGTCCATGAGGACTTGGTCCAACCTTTGATTAAAGTTGACCCTTCAAGTGTAGGGGCGTGCATCTCCTTGCATCATAGGCAAGTTAAACGCCAACCTCACATTTTCCGGACTAAAATCCAAGTATTTCTCCCGAACCATTGTAATATAATTCTTTGGGTTTGGGTTCTTACTTTGATCATGGTTCCTAGTGATCCATGCATTGGCATAGAACTCTTGAACCATTAGGATGCCGACTTGTTGGATGGGGTTTGTTAGAACTTCCCAACCTCTTCTTTGGATTTCATGTCGGATCTCCGGATACTCATTCTTCTTGAGCTTGAAAGGGACCTCGGGGATCACCTTCTTCTTGGCCACAACATCATTGAAGTGGTCTTGATGAGCTTTGGAGATGAATCTTTCCATCTCCCATGACTCGGAGGTGGAAGCTTTTGTCTTCCCTTTCCCTTTTCTAGAGGATTCTCCGGTCTTGGGTGCCATCAATGGTAATGGAAAAACAAAAAGCTTATGCTTTTACCACACCAAACTTAGAATATTGCTCGCCCTCGAGCAAGAGAAGAAAGAATAGATGAAGAAGAAGAAGAAGAAAATATGGAGGAGAGGGGGGAGGGGTGTATTCGGCCAAGAAGGGGAAGAGAGGGTTGTGTTGTGTGAAAATGAAGAAGAATGGAGGGCTTTATATAGGGAAGGGAGGGGGGTAAGGTTCGGCCATAAGGGTGGGTTTTGGGTGGGAAATTGATTTTGAATTTTGAAGGTAGGTGGGGTTTATGAGGTAGGTTTATGGGGAAGAGTGGATGGATGTGAGTGGTGAAGTGGTTATAGGGAAGAGAGATTGAGGTGATTGGTGAAGAGTTTTAGGGAAGAGTGTTTATGGAATTGTGTGAAAGAGGGGTGAGAAGAAGTGAGTGGAGGTAGGTGGGGATCCTGTGGGGTCCACAGATCCTGAGGTGTTCAAGGATTTACAAACTTGCACCAAATTAGGCATGCAAAATGCCCTTGCACACAACTCTGGGCGTTCAGCGCCAGATTGGTGCTTGTTCTGGGCGTTCAGCGCCAGCTCTTCTCCAGGGTGCAATTCTGGCGTTCAAACGCCCAGATGCTGCCCATTTTGGGCGTTCAGCGCCAAAACTATGCTCTGTTCTGGCGTTGAACGCCAGCCAGATGCTTCTTACTGGCGTTTAAACGCCAGTAAGGTCTTTCTCCAGGGTGTGATTTTTCTTCTACTGTTTTTGATTCCGTTTTCAATTTTTATATTTATTTTGTGACTCCACATGATCATGAACCTAATAAAATATGAAAGAACAAGAAAAATAAAATTAGATAAATAAAAATTGGGTTGCCTCCCAACAAGCGCTTCTTTAATGTCAATAGCTTGACAGTGGGCTCTCATGGAGCCTCACAGATGTTCAGAGCATTGTTGAGACTTTCCAACACCAAACTTAGAGTTTGGTTGTGGCCTCCCAACACCAAACTTAGAGTTTGACTGTGGGGGCTCTGGTTGACTCTATTTTGAGAGAAGCTTACTGTGCCTCTTTTCCATGTTTACAGAAGGGTAACCTTGAGTTGTAAACACAAGGGAGTGAGGCTCATTCAATTGAAGGACTAATTCACCTCTGTCAACATCAATCACAGCTCTTGCTGTGGCTAGGAAAGGTCTTCCAAGGATGATGGATTCATCCTCATCCTTTCCAGTATCAAGGATTATGAAATCAGTAGGGATGTAAAGGCCTTCAACCTTTACTAACACGTCCTCTACTTGTCTATAAGCCTATTTTCTTGAATTGTCTGCCATCTCTAATGAGATTTTAGTAGCTTGCACCCCAAAGATTCCCAGTTTCTCTATTATAGAGAGGGGCATGAGGTTTATCCCTGAACCAAGGTCACACAGAGCCTTTTCAAAGATCATGTTGCCTATGGTACAAGGTATTACGAACTTTCCAGGATCCTGTTTCTTCTGAGGCAATGTCAGTTGATCCAGATCACTTAGTTCATTGGTGAACAAGGGAGGTTTATCTTCCCAAGTCTCAATACCAAATAATTTGGCATTCAGCTTCATGATTGCACCAAGGTACTTGGTAACTTGCTCTTCAGTAACATCCTCATTCTCTTCAGAAGATGAATACTCGTCAGAGCTCATGAAGGGCATAAGGAGGTTCAATGGAATCTCTATGGTCTCTAGATGAGTCTCAGATTCCTTTGTTTCCTCAAAGGGAAACTCCTTATTGATCACTGAACGTCCCAAGAGGTCTTCCTCACTGGGATTTACGTCCTTCCCTTCCTCTCCAGGTTCGGCCGTGTTGACTATGTCAATGGCCTTGCACTCTCCTTTTGGATTTTCTTCTGTATTGCTTGGGAGAGTACTAGGAGGGATTTCAGTGATCCTTTTACTCAGCTGGCCCACTTGTGCCTCCAAATTTCTAATGGAGGACCTTGTTTCATTCATGAAACTTATAGTAGCCTTAGATAGATCAGAGACTAAGTTTGCTAAATTAGAGGTATTTTGTTCAGAGTTCTCTGTCTGTTGCTGAGTGGATGATGGAAAAGGTTTACCATTGTTAAACCTATTTCTTCCACCATTATTAAAGCCTTGTTGAGGCTTTTGTTGATCCTTCCATGAGAGATTTGGGTGATTTCTCCATGAGGGGTTATAGGTGTTTCCATAAGGTTCACCCATGTAATTCACCTCTGCTATTGCAGGATTTTCAGGATCATAAGCTTCTTCTTCAGAAGATGCCTCTTGAGTACTGTTGGATGCAGCTTTCATTCCATTCAGACTCTGAGAAATCATATTGACTTGCTGAGTCAATATTTTATTCTGAGCCAATATGGCATTCAGAGTATCAATTTCAAGAACTCCCTTCTTCATAGGCATCCCATTACTCACAGGATTTCTCTCAGAAGTGTACATGAATTGGTTATTAGCAACCATGTCAATGAGTTCTTGAGCTTCTGCAGGCATTTTCTTTAAGTGAATGGATCCACCTGCAGAGGTATCCAATGACATTTTAGCTAATTCAGACAGACTATCATAGAATAGGTCCAGGATGGTCCATTCTGAAAGCATATCAGAAGGACACTTTTTGGTCAGTTCTTTGTATCTCTCCCAAGCTTCATAGAGGGATTCACCTTCTTTCTGTCTGAAGGTCTGAACATCCACTCTAAGCTTACTCAGCTTTTGAGGAGGAAAGAACTTGGCTAAGAAAGCCTTGACCAGCTTATCCCAAGAGTTCAGGCTATCTTTGGGTTGAGAGTCCATCCATATTCTAGCTCTGTCTCTCACAGCAAAAGGGAAAAGCATGAGCCTGTAGACTTCAGGATCTACTCCATTAGTCTTAACAATATCACATATCTGCAAGAATTCAGTTAAGAACTGAAAAGGATCTTCAGATGGAAGTCCATGAAACTTGCAGTTCTGCTGCATTAGAGAAATTAATTGAGGTTTCAGCTCAAAGTTGTTTGCTCCAATGGTAAGGATGGAGATGCTTCTTCCATGTAAATTGGAATTAGGTGCAGTAAAGTCACCAAGCATCCTCATTGCATTATTATTATTTTCGGCTGCCATCTCCTCTTCTTGTTCGAAAATTTCTGAAAGGTGCTTGCTGGATTGTTGTAATTTAGCTTCTCTTAGTTTCCTCTTTAGAGTCCTTTCAGGTTCTGGATCTGCTTCTACAAGAATGTTCTTGTCCTTGCTCCTGCTCATATGAAAAAGAGGGAAACAGAAAAATAATAATAGGGATCCTTTTTACCACAGGTATAGAGGTTCCCCTGTGTGAGTAGAAGAAGAAAAGAATGTAATGTGAAGAAAGAAACACAAGGGTAAGGAGAGCAGAGATGTGGGATGAAGAGAGGTGTTAGTACATGAATAAATAAATAGAAGGAGATGAGAGAGAAGGAGAATTTTCGAAAATTATTTTTGAAAAAGAGTTAGTGATTTTCGAAAATAGTTTTTGAAAAAGGTTAGTAATTTTTCGAAAATTAAAATCAAAAATTAAAATAATTAGTTAATTAAAAAGAAATTTTGAAAAAGAGGGAAGATATTTTCAAAAATTAGAGAGAGAGGGAGTTAGTTAGGTAGTTTTGAAAAAGATAAGAAACAAACAAAAAGTTAGTTAGTTAGTTGAACCAAATTTGAAAATCAATTTTGAAAAGATAAGAAGATAAGAAGTTAGAAAGGATATTTTAAAATCAAATTTTGAAAAAGATAAGATAAAGAGATATTTTTGAAAAGATATGATTGAAATTAGTTTTGAAAAAGATTTGATTTTTAAAATCACAATTAATGAATTGATTCACAAGAAATCACAAGATATGATTCTAGAACTTAAAGTTTGAATCTTTCTTAACAAGCAAGTAACAAACTTGAAATTTTTTGAATCAAAACATTAATTGATGATGTTATTTTCGAAAATTATGAGATAAAATAAGAAAAAGATTTTTGAAAAATATTTTTGTAATTTTTGAAAATATATAAGAAAAATGAAAAAGATTTGATTTTTGAAAAAGATTTTGAAAAGATAAGATTTTTAATTGAAAATTTGATTTGACTCATAAGAAACAACTGAATTTTAAAAAAGTTTTGAAAAAGTCAACTCAAATTTTCGAATTTATGAGAAGAAAAAGGGAAAGATATTTTTTTGATTTTTGAATTTTTAATGATGAGAGAGAAAAATATGAAAATGATGCAATGCATGAAAATTTTAGATCAAAACAATGAATGTATGCAAGAACACTATGAATGTCAAGATGAACACCAAGAACACTTTGAATGTCATGATGAACATCAAGAACATATTTTTGAAAAATTTTTTATGCAAAGAAAACATGCAAGACACCAAACTTAGAAATCTTTCATGTTCAGACACTATGAATGCAAAAATGCACATGTAAAACAAGAAAAGATGCAAAACAAGAAAACATCAAGATCAAACAAGAAGATTTACCAAGAACAACTTGAAGATCATGAAGAACACCATGAATGCATGATTTTTTCGAAAAATGCAAGATGAACATACAATTGACACCAAACTTAAAAATTGACTCAATACTCAAACAAGAAACACAAAATATTTTTTATTTTTATGATTTTATGATTTTTTTGGATTTTTCGAAAATTATTTGAAAAAGAAAAATAAGGATTCCAAAGTTTTTAATATGAATTCCAGGAATCTTGTACTCTTATTCTAAAGCTCCAATCTGAGGGTTAGACATGGCTGAATAGCCAGTCAAGCTTTAGAAGATATTGATACTTTCGATGTATAGAGCAACTAAGTGTGTGAGAATCAACAAGCTCTTGTGATGATAAGTTGAAACCCCAGTCCAAAAGATTAGACATGGCTTACAGCCGGCCAGGATTCAACAAATCATCATGAAACACTAGAATTCATTCTTAAAAATTCTGAAGAACATAATAAAATTTTTGAAAAGAAATTTTTTTTTTCAAAAATAAAGGAGAAATTTTTGAAAGATTTTGTAAAATTTTTTGAAAATAAAACAAAAAGAAAATTACCTAATCTGAGCAACAAGATGAACCATCAGTTGTCCAAACTCGAACAATCCCCGGCAACAGCGCCAAAAACTTGGTGCACGAAACTGTGATCTCAGGCAACGGCGCCAGAAACTCTGTACGCACGTCTTAATAAATCATTTTTCATTCACAACTTTGATACAACTAACCAGCAAGTACACTGGGTCGTCCAAGTAATAAACCTTACGTGAGTAAGGGTCGATCCCATGGAGATTGTTGGTATAAAGCAAGCTATGGTCACCTTGTAAATCTCAGTCAGGTGGATATAAAATAGTTATGGAGTTTTCGAACATAAGTAATAAATAGATAGAAAATAAGGATAGAAACACTTATGTATATCATTGGTGAGAATTTCAGATAAGTGTATAGAGATGCTTTCGTTCCTCTGAACCTCTGCTTTTCTGCTATCTTCATCCAATCAGTCTTACTCCTTTCCATGGCTGGCTTTATGTAAGGACATCACCGTTGTCAATGGCTACTTTTTATCCTCTCTGGAAAATGGTCCGATGCGCTGTCACTGCATGGCTAATCGTCTGGAGGCATCACCCTTGTCAATGGCTGCATCCCATCCTCTTGTGAAAATGGTCCAAATGCTCTGTTACAGCACGGCTAATCATCTGAGGTTCTCGATCATACTGGAATAGGATTCACCCTCCTTTTGCATCTGTCACTACGCCCAGCACTCGCGAGTTTGAAGTTCATCACAGTCATTCAATCCCAGAGTCCTACTCGGAATACCACAGACAAGGTTTAGACTTTCTGAACTCTCATGAATGCCGCCATCAATCTAGCTTATACCACGAAGATTCTGATTAAGAGATCCAAGAGATACTCATTCAATCTAAGGTGGAACGGAAGTGGTTGTCAGGCACGTGTTTGTGGGGGAATGATGATGATTGTCACGTTCATCACATTCAGGTTGAAGTGCGAATGAATATCTTAGAAGCGGAATAAGTTGAATTGAATAGAAAAACAGTAGTACTTTGCATTAATCTTCGAGGAACAGCAGAGCTCCACACCTTAATCTATGGAGTGCAGAAACTCTACCGTATGAAAATACATAAGTGATAATGGTTCAGGCATGGCCGAATGGCCAGCCCCCATGAAAGTCTAAGATAGCATAAAACTGATCAAAGATGTCTAATACCATAGTAAAAAGTCCTATTTATACTAAACTAGTTACTAGGGTTTACAGAAGTAAGTAATTGATGCATAAATCTACTTCCGGGGCCCACTTGGTGTGTGCTTGGGCTGAGCTTGAATGTTACACGTGTAGAGGTCAATCTTGGAGTTGAACGCCAGTTTGTAACGTATTGCTGGCGTTCAACTCTGGCTTGTGACGTGTTTCTGGCGTTTAACTCTAGACAGCAGCGTAGAACTGGCGTTCAACGCCCTTTTATGTCATCTAAACTCGGCCGAAGTATGGACTATTGTATATTGCTGGAAATCCCTAGATGTCTACTTTCCAACGCAATTGGAAGCGCGCCATTTTGAGTTTTGTAGCTCCAGAAAATCCACTTTGAGTGCAGGGAGGTCAGAATCCAATAGCATCAGCAGTCCTTCTTCAACCTCTGAATCTGATTTTTGCTCAAGTCCCTCAATTTCAGCCAGAAAATACCTGAAATCACAGAAAAATACACAAACTCATAGTAAAGTCCAGAAATGTGAATTTAACATAAAAACTAATGAAAACATCCCTAAAAGTAACTAGATTCTACTAAAAACAATGCCAAAAAGCGTATAAATTATCCGCTCATCACTGCCCAACACCAAACTTAGAATTGGTGTTTGGGACTCTGCAGAGCTCTGCACAGAAAGAGAGGCGTGGCACACTAGATGTTGCACTGTTATCTCTCTTTTAGAAGGAAAATTGGGATGAGGCATCTTGAATAAGATGTGATCCTCTCTTAACTTTAGGGTTAATTCTCCCTTATCCATATCAATGATAGCATTGGCTGTGGCTAGGAAAGGTCTTCCAAGGATGACACAGTCATCCTCATCCTCTCCTATGTCCAAGACAATAAAGTTGCAGGGATGTAAAGGTTTTTAACTTTAACCAAGATATCCTCCACTAAGCCATATGGCTTCTTCATGGTCTTGTCTGCCATCTCTAAGGAGATGTTTGCAGCTTGTACCTCAAGTATGCCCAACTTCTCCATTACAGAGAGTGGCATGAGGTTAATGCTTGACCCTAGGTCACATAGAGCCTCTTTAAAGGTCATGGTACCTATGGTTCAAGGAATCAGAAAGCGTCCAGGATTTGGAAGCTTCTGAGGTAGCTCTTGTTAAACCAAAGCATGGAGTTTTTGGTAAGCAGTGGAGGTTCTTCCTCCAGAGGCTTTGTAGCAAATAGCTTGGCATTCAACTTCATTAGAGCTCCTAGGTACTGCGCAACTTGCTCTTCCCTAGTGTCTTCATCCTCACTTCAGGATGAGTAGTCATAAGAACTCATGCATTGCAGAAGTGCATTCAAAGGAACCTCAATAATAGGACACTTAATTGCAATTCCTAGGGAGAATGACTCGGGACTTAAAACTCTTAGTTATTTTGGTTTGAATTGTGACAATCTTTATTTTAAACTTTGATTGAGAGTTAATTTTTGGTTTAGACTATGCTTGCAATGAGATTCTATTTTGTGGAATTCTAGATCAACAATAATTCTCACACCAAGTTTTTGGCGCCGTTACCGGGGATTGTAATGATGTTACATTATTGGCTATTGTTAATATGTGAATATGTGAATAGTTTGTTTTTGATTGGTTGCTTGTTTTTGCTTGTAAATATGTCTCTTGGTTGTTAGTTGCTTTAATAAATTTTTGTTTTAAAATGCATATGTGAATAGTTATTGCCTTTTTGACTTGAGTTTCATGTTTAAATTTTTTATTAATTTTTGAATGGTTAAATTTGGATAGATTTTTGTTTGTGCTTGAATAGTCCATGATTTTGATTTGAAAGATAAAATTTTGGTTAGTTTTAAAGTTTACTGTAACACCCCAATTTCCCTAAACCTTACCTCTAGCCGTAAGGCAAAGGTTAATCAGAAGTTACGACAGTTCTAAGGCTTATACATATTTATATATAGAAGGAAATAATATATTCTAGAAGCCTGATGAAGGATTAAGCTCAAAGACAGAATTACAAAAGTGCAAAACGTTCACGCGAAACTAACGCATAAGATATAAGGTACAGATGCAAAAGATCAGAACATATATAGATATAAGAATATAATAATCATAGGGAACTAGCCGCAGCTTGCGGAGTTTATACCGACTAGTATATATAAACATACAGAGTTTTGGAGTTCAAAACAGCTTATACAACTATTCTCTCTAAATAAGCCTCTAAGGCCATAAAGATAAATATACAAAGAGATGTGAGAGTAACTACAACAAAGTAAAATAGAAATGAATAAAGAAGGAACCATACTCCACTCTGTCACCATATCCACAATTTACCAAGGTGAATTACGACCTACATCTAAAAAACAATAACAAAGTATGGAATGAGAACCGGAGGTTCTCAGTATGGTAACAGTGCCCAATGATGTAAGATGTAAGGCTCCGGGACACCGAAGGCAATCCTAGAACTTCACATCACATACGGATATTCAAGCTTAGAACAAAATAAATAAATAAATCAGGAACTTAAACCATAAACCGGGTTATCTAAACTTAGAGGAATTCTAACTAATACTAATCACACCGCTGTATCCCACAGCCTTCACCACCCTAACCTCCGTGCGATCCCATCGCCACCGCCTACCTAACCTCCTCAGCACCAGACAATCACAAGATAAATGCAAGCAAGTAATACACAGGTAATAATCATATATAGAAAGTAATTCAAGAAGCAAGTAGGCATATTATACAATTAGGCAAACCCAAGTAGTCAAAGCAAGCAAGCATATAAGAGATGCATATGATGAATGCCTATCCTATTGGCTCATGATATCACTTGTCGGTCTATGAATGCCAACCCGACATATCCTTTCGGATGTCGCCATTCTGCCATGTTCGAGGATATAGTGCTTGGCACGCTTTCGTTCCTAGGATATAGTGTCTGGCACACTATCGTTCTGAGGATATAGTGCCTGGCACACTTGCATGCTCAATTCGAGGATATAGTGCCTGTCACACTCTTGCGGCAGAGAAGGAAAAACAACACCAACATATAACTCATCACAAATCATTCCAAGGATATAGTGCCTGGCACACTTTTCACATCCAACAAGTCAATCCACCTCAAATCATCACCGATCATCACCATTTCTTATCCCAATCACTTTTAATTATCAATTATCAACATTCCAAGGATATAGTGCCTGGCACACACTCTCTCTCAATCATTATCACTCCAAGGATATAGTGCCTAGCACACTCTCAACATTAATCAGGATCATTCATTCCTTTTTAAGTCTTCAACTCATCACATCCATCATCGATTCATAATTTCTATTTCAAACTCATCAATTTACCAGTTTCTCAATTCATACATCATTCTTCCTTCCCCCTCAACTAAACTGATCATCAATACACCAGAAACCTAAACCTCCGTTCGCTAACTTTTCAAAGAAAAACTCACATAGATTCTCCTAAAACCTTTCCTATATTTCAATGCCCAAAAATAAGTCCAAGAGTCTTAAAATGGTGTCACAGAAGCTTACAAGCCTAATTCTCCATATCTAAACTCAAAACGGAAGTATCCTATAGATTCGAATCCAGTTGAAATAGTTTAGTTGAATAAAATAAAAAAGGAAAATCATTCCTCTTGCAAAAACTAATTTTAAGTTGGAAATCTCTGCACCAAGACAGCAAGCTACCTGTTCTTACAAAATTTACCAAAAATCATATTTTCATTTGATGTATCTGAAATTTTTCAGAAATAAACTAGACTCATAGAGCTTTAAATCAGTCAAAGTCTCATAGAAAAATTATTTTTCTGGAGAGAGTTATACTGATTACAAGTTTACTTTCAAAAACTAGTTTTGCTGTCAAAATAGCTAAGAGCTCTATTTTTAAAACGAGCACAACTCCTTCTACAAAATTCATAATAGTCTAAAATTTTGACACAAACAAGAAAATAGTCCAAGTCTCAATGTCCTTTTGGTCAAAATTATGGTCAGGATTGAGAGATATAGGCTTGGAAATTTGCTGGTTTGATTATGTAGCAGCAGAAAGTCAGTTTTAAAGTAACAAACTTCAAAAATTTATATATCCTAATCCAACTGTTAAAATTTAACCAAAATTTCCAAGATTTTTCTACACATCACAAATATGTGAGAAAAATTAATCTTATTCAATTGTGATGGTTAGATCGTTTCCAAAAAGTGTCCGAAACTGCTGCCAGAAAATAGATTATGCAGAATTTTGTCAAACCTCAACTTTCAAAATATTTCAACCAAAAGCAGGCCAAAATCATACCAACTCCAATTTACCTCATAACTCACCATTTGTGTCACAATCTACCATTCATACCAAATTTGTCATTCACCCTTTAATATCCTCAACCTTAAATATCAAATATATAACACTGTAATCATTCCTCCACCAATCACACTCATCAATTTCCATTATCAAATACATAACAATAAATTCATTTTTTTTAATCAACACATTAATCAAATTCCATTCCACCATTTCCAACAATCATCATAATTAATTTCAATCTCAATCCTCAATTTCCTCAACATCAACAACCATCATAACACTCATAATCAATATCAACCATCAACAATATCAACAATCACTACAAATCCTCATCAATTTCAATAATCATCAATCCCTCATCAATTACAATTAAATCACACATTTATCATCAACTTTCATCGTCATTAAATACCAAAAATCATCATCAAACTCATATACTCCTCATACCAAAACTCCATATCATTATCACTATCATACAAGTTATCCCCAAACATCAAAATCACATACAATTAGACATACACCCAAAGCATTCAATCCTATCTTAAGGTCAATTAGCCTAAGTTTCTAGAAACATTACATATTACATAAAAAAAACTGAACCATAGCTTGACCGATTCCCAAACGCACCAAAACACCAAAACAAAGCCACCAAGCTTGATCCAAGGTCTCAACCAACTCCAACAAACACCAAAGCTCAAACTAACAACACATATATCACCAAAAATCAAAACCTAAGATACACAAAACAACTAAACACAAGGGTTTAGTGAAACCTTACATTTCCCAATGAGATTAGGAGTAAAATTCAACAATTATCCGCTACTAGAGGTCACCTAAATAAGCAAAACCACAAAACCTCCTCAAAAACCAAACCCAAAAATATAGAAACTTAGGGCTTGGAACTGGAGCATGAAAAAAGAGATCTTACCAAATTTTCTTAGATAGAAAGAAAGAGCTCGTCAAGGGCTTTGCGTGGCCACAAATAGCTCGTCAATCGGAGCTCCGAATCAAAAGTTATGGCTCCTAGAAGGTGGAGGTGAATAGTAACACCACCCCTTCTCCTCTCTTCTCTAAAACCGCGGCCCTCTCTCTCTATTTGCATCAAATGAGCTTCTTTGGCTCATTTATTCACTTATATATGTTAGGCCTTGGGCCCGGTTTAACCCGTTAGCATTTTAGGTCCGTTTGGCCCACTTTGGGCCAAAACCTTTAACATAAGTGCCCGGTTTTCAATTCTGAATTATTTTTATCCTTTCAAAACAATAAATGAATTTTTTCAAAATCTTATTTTCCTAAAAACGCGGTACTGGACAGACTAGAGCCGGTACTGCCAGCTTAAGTGCCAGTACGTATTTTACAAAAACTGATCGAAACAGATATATTTTTCAGTTTAGAAAAATCCATTGAAATCAAATTTCACCTTTTTATCTTCAATTTAAAACTTCTAAATTTTGAATCTATTCCGGGCACTAAAATTATTATTTTTATAAACCCTATGCATTTACTGTGCGTGAAAACTCTGGTTCTTACATTTACTGTAAATAGTTGCATATTTTTTTAATTTCTGTTTTAAAAAAAAAATCACCCTCTGTGCGTGCGCACAGCTCTATGCATACGCACACTTTCATACCACCTTTCTGTTCATGGCGTTCGCAAAGCATATGCATACGAACTATTGCCCATTTTCCTGTACGTGCGTATGCACGAATGTTGATGCGTATGCACTCCTAATTCATCCTTCTCTGTTGGGTGTTGAGAGCACCCGCACACTATATGCGTCCGCATCCCCTACTTTTCCATTCTCTCCTCTTTTTCTTCTTCTCAAAGCCACCGTAACCCTTCCTCTTCTCTGACCCAACCATTCACCATCATCATCTTCATCTTCTTCACTATCATCACCATCCATCACTGTCTCTTCCCAGCCACTATAACCTCCATCACCATCACCTCAGCATCGCCACAGCCACCTCCCTTTACCACAACCGCCGGTGACAACCTACACCGCCGCGCCCCTTTCTCTTCTTCTTCCCCTCTTCTCACCTCCATGGAGCCCAGAAACCACAGCACCAGCTCCTCCTCTCCGCTAAAGCCTAGAGCAGCAGCGGCCACCTTCTCCATTCCTGGGTCTCTTCTCAGCGGCGGAACTTGAAATAAAATTTTGGGGACCAGATAGAATAATTGTCAAGATGCTTTTGATATGGACCCATTTAAGATAAGTTCGTCTAACCTCATCTCTCTAATTTAGGTGATATTGCCAAATTTAAAGCCGTTTTTTAGGGTCTCGTTCTAAAGAATTAAGGTCAAATTCATCAGCTGCAACTCTTTAAACTTTTGAAGGTTGTATCTCAATTTCTTCGTGATTCATTAAAGTAGAAGAACTATTTACAGGTGTTAATATTGTAAAAGTTTTATGTTCTCTTTCTTAAATATTAGCCTTCTTCTTAAAAAATGTATCAATTCTTTGATTTTTTATGATTATTTTATATAAAAATTTGAATATATATCCTGTAAAATATGTAAAAAAGAAGTTAGAAGGACAAATATTAAAATTTATAATATTTATTAAATTTTTTAATCAATTTATACAAATACAATAATATCAATATTTATTGAAATTCTAATATTTTTTATCATATAAAAAATTAAATTAAATAAACAGTAAAATATAAAATAATATTAAATTACATAAATAAAAAATACCTAATTTTTTATATTTGAACTCAAAGGTAGAATGAGTGTTACTTATTGAATAGAGAGCTGCGAAATGCGAATACACTCAGTTCAGTCCAAATCCAACATGTTTTGAATGTTTAAAACTAAAAACTATTGTGCAATAAAAGCAAGAGATGAAGATTGAACTTTGGTATTTTAAGTCAAACTAAAATATTTAAGCCAACCGAATTATTTTTTATTTTTTAAAGAAGTATTACTAATTTTTTTAATAAAAGTTTGGGGGGCCATGCCATGGCCCCCTTGTTTGAACTAAGCTCCGCCTCTGTCTCCTCTCGTCTGCCACCAAACAGCCGCGACACCCAACCTTCGCTGCAGCGTCCTTACCGGCGTTCCCGCCGCGTCACCACCACTCCCTGTCCGAACCCTAACTCCACCCACCATCATAAAACCACCGTAGCCTCTACCATCGATGAGCCACCGCAACCCTCTCCTCCTCTCTTCGTTCCCCAAAACCACCGCACCTAGCTCCCCTGTATCCTTTCCGTCGCCATCAGGTCCAGAGACTACAGGGTCTTCTTCTTCGCGAACCTTCTTCCGACATGGCCCCTGTCCCTCTCGTTCTTTCTTGGTTGAAGAACAGAGCAAGTACAAGATCTTGTTCTCTTCGTCTCAAGCGAGTTCCGACTTCTGCGACATATCCCCTGTTTCTCGGCCCTGTGCCGCCTTTCCTCTCTGACGCAGACCTTGGCCGGCCATGCTGCCACTGTGCCAGTGCCACCACCAAGCCGGCCGGGTTGCCCCAGCCATTCTCTCAGCATCATCATCCTTTCCCTTCCCTTCCTCTGTTCCAATTCCCTGTTTCCCAGGTTACCCTTTCATCTCATTTTATTTTAGTTCTATTTGATTAATCTGGTTTAGCTGATTCTGTTTAGCTTGTTTTGTTCAATTAGTTTAGTTTAGTCGAATTAGGTGGTTAGATAATCTGGCGTGGATAGTAGATTTAGGTTTGTTTTGATTCATGCTACTGTTTGGAAATTTTGCTGTTTCATTGATTTGCCCCTGTGCTAATTTGGCTTGTCTGATTCTTCTGCACCCCTGTTTCTTGCTACTGTGCTTTTGTTCATGGCTGTTTGGAGTGAACCAGTTGCTAGATATTGTTAATGGTTGCTTGTGCAGTGATAATTCTTGCTCAATGTATGAATTTAAGTTGTTATTGCTGCTCTATACTTGCTGTTGATGCTGAATTCCCTCTATGCTAATCTGGATCATTCCTTGCTGCTGTGTTCTTATTTATTGCCGCTGTTTGGAATGAATATTTTCTAAATGTTAATCCTTCTTTTGATATACGGATAAGTTCAGAATATTGCTTGTGCAGTGAGGATGATTTTTGATAATTTTCTGAAATTGATTTGACCTTGCTGCTGCAATTTTTGTTCGCTGCTGATGTTGCGCAATCAATGTTGCTTAATTGTTTTTGATATCCATCTTTAATGCACTTGATTAGTCGAGTTGACGCTTCATTGTTGTTGGTTTTCAACTGTTGTTAACTCCACTGAAAATGAAACTTGCATGATTTATACATTGTGAAATATGATTTTTGAGTTGAGGAACATACAACTTGTGAGTTTTTGAGCCTTATTGTGTGGTTACATTATTTGACCACTTATTTCATTCTTGTGTGTTGCTCTTCTCTATTATTGCAATCTTTAGTTTGTTTAATTCTATATATCCATTATTTAATGTATGATTATGCAATTATGTGATTGAGACCATCACTTTATTATAGCTCACTTAACCTAAAAAGCCTACCATTTCATTTACCTTTGTTTGCCACTTTGAGCCTTTTTAATCCCATTTTGTTCTTTATATTGTCATATCACTAACCTTAAGTGGAAAACAATTATTTTTCCTATTTGAATTTTTGGTTAGCTTAAGTAGTGAGTGTGTGTGTGTCAACTAAGTGTGGGAAAAATATGGGAACCTTAGTAGATAAAAATGTGTTTTATGCTTATTGGAAATATTGGAAATTTGGGGTACATACTCATGTAATATTATAGAAACCATATGCATTGATGTGTTGGTATATATATATATATTATGATTAAAAAAAAAAAGAGAAAAAAACAAAAAAAAACAAAAAAATAATAAAAAAGTTGAAAAAATTACCCCAATGAAAAATTTAATAAGAGTCAATGCATATGTGATGGATTGAATTAAAATGCATGAGTGTGTGTATATGTAAAAGTGAGATTATGGGTAGCTAAGCTTGATATTAGAATTGTATAGGTATTGTATGTGTTAGGTGAGAATTTAGGTTAATCAATACATCTTAGAATTAAATCAAACACGGATTGAAGAGAAACAGTAATACTTTTATTAATTCATAGAACTCAACAGGGCTCCTCTCCTCAACCTAGGAGGTTTAGAAACTCATACTGATGAAAAAGTACAATGATAAACAAAATATGGCAGACGTCCTTATGAGAGGTGTAAAAGTTTTTTAAATACTAAGCTGACGACTAAGGAATACATAAGAAAGGGTAAAACAGTCTTTTAGTGCTAAAATCCACTTTTGGGGCCCACTTGGTGAGTGTTTGGATCGAGCTTTGATGAGATCCACTTGATATGAGGCCTCTAGGGCATTAAACATTGGCTAGGGGGTCCTCTCTGGGTGTTTGGACACTAGTCTCTGCTCCTTGGGCGCTGGACGCCTGGAAGGGATCAGAAAGCTGGCATTTGACGCCAGTTTTGGGCCTTCTAATCTGAAGCAAAATATGGATGATAAACAGCTATTTTACAGTTTATCTTGTGCTTAATTTAGGGGATTTTATCCACTAAACTCACACTTATTCATATAATTCGCATGTTTTACATTTTCCTTCCTAATTTTGTTATGATTGAAAACAAGCTTCTTTGGCCTTAAATTTGCTAATTTTAATCCTCTCTTATTACCATTCGATGCCGTGATATGTTTGTTAAGTATTTTCAGGGTTTATAGGGCAGGAATGGCTTAAAGGATGGAAAGGAAGCATGCAAAAGTGGAAGAAATACAAGAAATTGAAGGAATTGCTAAGCTGTCAAGCCTGACCTCTTCGTACTAAATCGATCATAACTTGAGATACAGAAGTTCAAATGAGGTGGTTCCAGTTGCGTTGGAAAGCTAACGTCCGGAGCTTCAAAATGATATGCAATTTGCCATAGTTTCCATGAAGTTAGGTGATGCGCATGCGTGGATCACGCGTACACGTGACCTTGCGAGAGTTCAGCGACGCGTACGCGTGACAGAGCCACGTGCTGGACGTATCAGAAATCACTGGGGGCGATTTCTGTGCTGTTTTTGGCCTAGTTTCAAGCCCGAAAACACTGATTAGAGATTACAGAGTGAAGGAAACATGAAGACAACTTTCATTCACATAATTTTAGGTTTTTAGATGTTGTTTTCTAGAGAGTCCTCTCTTTAGGTTTTAGGATTCTTAGGTTTAGCTATTTTCAATTCCGAATTTCTACTCTACTTTAATTTAGTTTCTCTTCTACTCTTATTTATTCTAGCACTTTAGTTTCTCTTCTCTTGGTGATTTATTTATTTATCCACTTTAGTTTATGAATTCTCATGTTAGATTTGATTTTCTATTTAATGCAATTTGAGATATTTTGTATTTATGATTGCTTTCTTCAATTTATGTTATTGATGCTTTCAATTGGTTGTTTGGATTTTATTATCTCTTATTGCTTTTCTATGCTTTTATGTTGTGCCTTCCAAGTGTTTGATAAAATGCTTGGTTAGATTTTAAATTATCTTTTTATGTTCTTAGCTTAGATTGAGTAATTGGAGACTCTTGAGTTACCAAACTCTTTTGTTGATTAGCAGTTAGTAGTTGCTAGTTGATTTGAATTCTACTAAAGCTAGTATTTCCTTAGGAGTTGACTAGGACTTGAGGAATCAAATTGATTATTTCTACTTGACTTTCCTTCAGAGTTAGAGGTTGACTAAGTGGAGCAATGGACGATTCTTGTCACAATTGATGATGATAATGAGGATAGAACTTCTAATTATCAATCCTTACTAGGACTTTTCATAATTATTAGTTTATTTTCTTATTATTTACATTCCTTGTTCCACCTTTCAAAAACCCAAAAAGATATAATCCCATAACCAATAGTAACATACTTCCCTGCAATTTCTTGACAGACGACCTAAGGTTTAATACTTCGGTTATTTTTATTGGGTTTGCTTAACTGACAAACAAATTAAATTTGATTGAGGTTTAATTGTCGATTTAGATCTATACTTACAACGCGCTTATTTTGTGAAATTCTTTACCGATGATTTTTCCACCATCAATGGACTATTATACATTGCTGAAAAGCTCTAGAATTCAGCTTTCCATAGCTGTTAAGAATGATGCATTTGGATTTCTGTAGCTCCAAAAAAGATCTTCCGAGTGCAAGGAGGTCAGATCTGGACAGCATCTGCAGTACTTTCTCTGTCTCTGAATCAGACTTTTGCTCCAACTCCTCAATTTTAGCCAGAAAATACTTGAAATTTCACAAAAATACACAAATTCAAAGTAGAATCCAAAAATGTGAATTTAACACTAAAACCTATGAAAACTTAATAAAAACTAAGCAAAACATGCTAAAAACTATATAAAAATGATGCCAAAAAGCGTATAAAATATCCTCTCATCACAACACCAAACTTAAACTGTTGCTTATCTCCAAGCAACTAAAAACACAGTAGGATAATAAGAAGAGTAGGATACAATAAATCTCAGAGTTTCCAATGAAGCTCAGTTTGAATTAGATGAGCGGGACTTAGTAGCTTCTTTTACTTCTGAATAGTTTTGCCATCTCACTATCCATTGAAACTTAGAAATGTTGGTCTCTTTAGGAACTTAGTATCCATATGATATTATTGACTCTCCTAGTTCTGTTCTTTTTGATTCTTGAACACAGCTTTCAGAGTCTTGGCCGTGACCTTAAGCATTTTGTTTTCTAGTATTACCACCGGATACATAAATACCACAAACACTTTAACTGGGTGAACCCTTTCGGATTGTGATTCAGCTTTGCTAGAATCGCCAGATAGAGGTGTTCATAGTTCTTAAGCACACTCTTTTTGCTTTGGACCTCGACTTTAACTACTCAGTCTCATGCTTTTCACTTGACACCTTCACACCACAAGCACATGGTTAGGGATAGCTTGGTTGAGTTGCTTAGGCCAGGATTTTATTTCTTGTAGGCCCTCCTAGCCATTGATTCTCAAAGTCTTAGATCCTTTTACCCTTGCCTTTTGGTTTAAAGGGTTATTGACTTTTTCAATATGCCCTCCTTTTCCTGCATTTTTGGGCAGTAATGGATTTTTTTGCTTTGTATTTATTTTGTTTGCTATTTTATTATTTTTTTTGCATACATAATAATTTTTTTCTTTTGCAACATGCTTTTTCTTTTCTTTTTCTTTTTGCTATTTTTTCTTGCTTCAAGAATCAATTTTTGAGATTTTTCAGATTATCAATAATACTTTTCTTTTTTCATCATTCTTTCAAGAGCCAACATTCTAAAATTTCAACTTCGAATATGCACTATCCATTCATACATTCAGAAAACAAAAGCAATGCCACCACATCAAGATAATTGAACTTTTCTTATTATAAACTTGAAATTCATGGAACTTAATTTTCTTTTTTCAAAAAAGAAGTTCTTTTAAGCAAGGTGATAGATGCATGGAACATTTTATAACTTTAAGACATAAATGCAAATGATCATGCAGCAAGAACAAGAGAACAGATAATACAACATAACAGAAAACAGAAAAGTAACGTAAGGTTTAGGGTTTAGGGTTTATGGGCTTGAGGTCAAGCCTTCTTAGTTAAATGGGCTTGCCTTGGGAATCCCTTTTCCACTGTGCTCCTTCCACACAGATGTCTAAGAGCACTTGATCCAGTCTTTGATCAAAGTGGACTCTTTTAGTGTAAGGATGAGGATCACCTTGCATCAGAGGCAAGTTGAATGCCAACCTCACACTTTTCGGGCTAAAATCTAAGATTTTCCCTCGAACCATGGTGCTCCAATTCTTTGGATTTGGGTTCACACTAATGTCATGGTTTTTAGTGACCCATGCATTAGCATAAAACTCTTGCACCATTAGGATCCCAACCTCTTGGATGGGATTGGTTAGGACTTCCCAACCTCTTCTCCGGATCTCTCTTTGGATTTTCGGATACTCATTCTTCTTGAGCCTGAAAGGGACCTGACGAGCAGACTTCTACCAGTAAAGAATTTTATAAAAATAATCACATTGTAAGTATAGTTTCTAAACCAGCAGAGAATCCTTTCCTACAAAAATTTTGGTTGTCACTAAAGCAAACCCAATAAAATTTATAACCGAAGTATTTAAACCTCGGGTCGTCTCTCAAGGAATTGCAGGGAAGTATGATTTATTATTGGTTATGGAAAAATGTATATTTTTGGGTTTTTGAAATAGGGAACAAGTAATTTAAATGGCAAGAAAAATAAATTAATAATTAGAAAAACTTTTGGCAAGGTATGAGAACTGGAAATCCCATCCTAGTTATCCTTATCAGGTGTGATGAGAATTGTTATTGACCCCACTTAGTTAACCCTTACTAAATAAAGGAAAGTCAAGTGGACTAATCAATTTGATTCCTCAAGTCCTAGTCAACTCCTATGGAAAGACTAGCTTTAGAGGGATCCAAATCAATCAGCAATTTCCAATTTTTAATCAACAGTTGAGTTTGACAACTCAAGTGTCACCAATTACTCAACCAAAGCCAAAAGGGAAAAATCTAAATTATTTATATCATAAATAGAAGAAAGCAATCATAAATCTGAAATACCTCAAATTGCATTTAAACATAAATTCAAATCTATCATGGGAAGGTTCATAAGCCAATTTGGTAATATAAGTAATTAACAAGTAAAAGCAATAGAATAAATAAAAGTAGAAGAGAAACATAAATTAAAGGAACATTGAACCTGGAATTAGAGAAAACGAAGGAATCCTAATCCTAAAACCTAAGAGAGAGAAGAGAGCCTCTCTCTCTAGAAATCTACATCTAAAACCTAAATTGTGAATAATGAATGTTGTGTTTTGAATGAATTGATTCCCCCACTTTATAGCCTCTAATCTGTGTTTTCTTGGCCAAAAATTGGGTCAAAAACAGCCCAAAAATCGCCCCCAGTGATTTTTGATACGTCCAGCATGCGGCAAAGTCACGCGTACGCGTCGTCCACGCATACGCGTGGATTGAATTTTCTCCAGGTCACACGTACGCATGATCCACGCGTGCGCGTCACCTATCTTTGAGGCAGCTATGGAAAATTATATATCATTGTGAAGCCCCGGATGTTAGCTTTCCAACGCAACTAGAACCGTCTCATTTGGACATCTGTAGCTCAAGTTATGGTCGATTTAGTACCAAGAGGTCAGGCTGGACAACTTTAGTAGTTCCTTCAGTTTCTTGTATTCCTTCCACTTTTGCATGCTTCCTTTCCATTCTCTAAGCATTCCTGTCCTGTAAATCCTGAAATCACTTAACACACATATCAAGGCATCGAATGGTAATAAGAGATGATTAAACATAGCAAATTTAGGGGCAAAGAAGCATGTTTTCAATCATAGCACAAAATCAGGAAGGAGAATGTAAAACATGAAATTTACATGAATAAGTGTGAAAATAGTGGATAAAAATCCACTCAATTAAGCACAAGATGTACCACAAAATAGTGGTGCATTAAATCTCCCCACACTTTAACATTAGTAGGTCCTCATGCTAAGCTCAAGAGAAACTATAAGAGTGAAAAGGAATGGTAGAAAGTATAAAATGCAACCTATCTATATGAATGCAACTACATGCAAAATGTTTCAACCTACTTGGTTAAAAGTAAACAAATCTTCTAAGAATAAATATGAACTGGATTTCACTAATTCAAATCACAAAATAAAGTACAAGTGAACTTGCAGAAGAAAATAGCTCATGAAAGCCAGAAACAAGGAATCGAGCATCGAACCCTCACCGAAAGTGTATACACTATAATCACTCAAGTGTTTAAGGTTCGATTCTCTCAATTCTCTACTAATCTTGCTTTCTAAGGCTTGCTCTTCTTCTAACAAGCAACAAAAATTTAATGCACAAAATACACATATCAAGAGGTCTTTTAAGGGTTGTAATGGGGTTAGGGTCAAGGTAGGATTGTATTTGGTTAAGTGGACTAAAATCTGAATCCTTAATTAACTTAAACTTTTCCCACCTAACTTAAGACAATCCATGTAATCAAAATACAAAATCTAACTATCCATTTACTATGTTTACCACATATTCATGCATTCGATTTTGAGTATAGTACATATGCATTGCTATCGCATTTACTTTGGGGCATTTTGTCCCCTTTTACTTATTTGCTCTTTTTCTTTTCTTTTCTTTATATATATATATATTCTTTTATTTTAATCTGAATACATATGATTAAATTATTGAATGCATGAACATATTCTCAACATTCTTTTACATTTTCAGAAAATTCTAACATACTCAATTCTCAAACCAAATGTTTCCAAACCCAATTTCTCCACACTTAAATCATAAGCACTCTTACTAGTCTAAGCTAACCAAGGATTCAAATTAAGGACATTATTATTTTCCTCTTAGAGTTAATGATGTGCTAAAGTAAAGAACAAAGGGGTAAAATAGGCTCAAAAATGGTTTGCAAGGGATAATGAAAAGGTTAAGGCCATATGGGTATGTAAGCTAAGTGAAACAAAGGCCTCAATCATGTAAGTGCATGCATACATCAAACCATGGAAATATAGAATTAAGAAAGACAAAGATCACAATTTTAGAGAGAAAAACACACACCAAAAAAATAAAATATTGGTTGATAAGATGCAACCAATCAAGTAGCCTCAAAATCTCACTGGTTTTGTGTGTTCGAGCTCTAAAACCATGTTCCAAATTAAAATTTCTTCAAACAAGTTTTTCAAAAAGTTTAATTCACACGAGTGAAATGCTATAAAAAGTTTCTTGAAAAAGAAAATATTATTTCAACAAAGTGGTAAAATATGCACAAAATCAAATAATCATGCAATCAAACATGCAAATGCAACAACTAACTACAAAGAAAATAAAACATTAGTGTTGAGAAGGAAATAACTAACCCACGAAAGTTGGTATCGACCTCTCCACACTTAAAGATTGCACCGTCCTCGGTGCATGCTAAGATGTGCAAGTGGACGGGTGGTTATAACTGATGTGTTTCCAAAGAATGTGCAGATGGACTTGTCTGTCGCCCCATTAAGAAGCTATCATTTTTTCCTTTCTCGGTGGCCATCTTGAAAGAATAGAAAAAGGAAGAAAAGCAACCCAGAAATAAAGATAAGAAAACAAATAAAGTATGAGTGGGTAATGCCAAATAATAAGAGTCTCAATTACATGGTAGTTACAACATGCAGTGAGAAAATAGTAGAAGCATACGGCATATCAATAGTGAAGAATTGCAACAATGGGGAAGAGAGTGTGGGTAATGAAAGACAATATAAATTCATGTCAATGCAAAAGGAGTACAAGTATCATAAAAGATTAGCAGTGACTTAAATAATATTACCTTAATCAGAATAAAACAAGTCATGAAGCACCAGAGTAATGCAAGAAAAGATGCTATAGTTGAATAAGAAAATTTAACACCAATGGTAAAATAATAAACTTAGAAAGAAAAAGAAAATAAAAATATGCACAAAATTAAAATGCAATGAATGAAAGTATGCAAATAAATTAAGTAAAATAGAATGAAAGTGAAGAGGGATGAGAAGTTAAAGGGATAAAGAAGAAGAAAGTAAGAAAGGAGAAGGAGGAAAAGGATGTAGAATAAAGAAGAAGGAAGAGAAAGAAAGAAGAAAGAAATAAGGATTAGAAAAGAAAAGATAATAAAAGTGGCGGCGCAGGGATCTGGTGGTGTTGCGCTAGTGACACGCATGCGTACTTCACGCGTGCGCGTGGGTCGCAAAATTTGGAAGGTGGCGCGTGGGCGTCGGTCACGCGTACGCGTGACTGTGTTTGTGCTATTCGCGTGAAGGCATTCTTGCATGCGCACAACTCTCTGTTTGTCTTAGGGTGTGTGCCAAAATAACATGTGACGCGTGCGCGTCATTGACGCGTGCGCGTCATTGACGCGTACGCGTGAGTGGTCAGAATTTGAAAATGGCGCGCATGCGTCAGTTACGTGTACGCGTGGGTGAATTTGTGCCTTGGGCACAGTGCCCACACCAGGCCAGCACAACTTTCGGCCTGACACCTTTTTACGCTGATTTTCCTAGGTCACGTATGCGTGGTGATGCTTGTGCGATTGGCACACTTTTTGCATTGCTCCAACGCAACTCTCTGCCACTTTTTTTTATATGCAATATGCAGATGCAAATGCAGAATGCAGGTGAATATGCAGAAATTATGAATGAACAATAGTAAAAATAAAATAAAATAAGATTAAGAATAAGAATAAAAAGGAAAGAATATACCATGGTGGGTTGTCTCCCACCTAGCACTTTTAGTTAAAGTCCTTAAGTTGGACATTTGAGAGCTCCTTGTTATGGTGGCTTGTGCTTGAACTCATCCAGAAATTTCCACCAACGTTTGCAATTCCAATAGCCTCCAGGGTCCCATACTAGGCACGTAAAGCCTTCGAGCAAGTTAAAGTAGGTTTTCAGGCTCCAGGAGTATTGATTGTCAGGATGAATTCCAGGATCCCAAACCTTGCTTTTGTAACCGCCTTTGCTTTTATCTACATTGTTCCAATCGAGCGGTACACAACCTGAATTTCCACCGAGATACCCAAACTTCTTCCAAAATCCATCCAATCGAGTTCTATACCAATCCTTGCACTTCCAATTGGAGCGTGGAACCATATTGAACTTTGGATGCCAACTTCTATTATTAACCATCTCCCTCTTACTCTTAAAGCCACAAAGAGCTGTAAGCTGGCCATCTGTTTCAAGCAAACCATATTTTATTCAGTCTCAAAGAATTCAATTACAGATGCAAGTTCATCTCTAGGAGAGCTTGATTCATGATCATCATTACCAAGGAAAATTGCTTCTTGATCTGTTCTGTCCAGTTCTTCATAAGGTACATGCTTTGGGGGTTGTGCGCTATCCTCCTTAGCATCAGTTGCAAATATCTTGGCGGGATTCTCTACAATTCTTGATTCCCATGGAAGTTCAGCGCCTCCTAAGTCTTCAACTAATTCCTCTTCTTCGATAATTGTAGCTTCCTCTACTTGTTCCAGTACAAAGTCATGCTCTTTACTGTCCACCAGAGCTTCTAGTGTCTCCTACGTACTGGGGGCTAATCGATTTATCGCTTGCTCCAATTGATGAAGGGTTGCATGAAATTTATCCACGGTTTCCTTAAGACAATCCTGTGATTCTTGGGTCGACGGATATGGACATGGTGCGTATGGAAGTGGTGGTTCTTGGGAGTAATTGGATTGGAATTGGGGTGAATAAGGGTTAGGGTCATATGGAGGTGAATGGTTGTGGTTAGCTTGTGAGTATGGTGGCTCAAAGCTATGTTGAGGAGGTGGTTTATAGGCATATGATGGGGCTTGTTGGTAACTACAAGGGGGTCCACCATATCTATCATCTTGGTATGCACCTCGGAATGGCTCTTGACCATAGTAATTTGGTGGAGGTGGTTTGTCACGAGAGGGTCCACCATAACTATTGTCTGGGTATGCATCGTAGAATGGTCATTGTCCATGGTACCTTGAAAGGTGTTGTTGCCGAAAGGGTTGATCAGATCCTCGTGGCTCATTCCATCTTTGATTTTTTTGACCTTGATGCATATTCCTGTTATAGCTTCCATTCCTTACAACAACATTAGAACCAAACTCAAAGCGACGGGGATGAGAACTCATAGTAGCTAATAAAAATTAAAAACCAAAACTAATTAAAAAAATTAATGAAAATAAACTCCTAAAACTAAAAATATTAACAAAGAAATGAAGAAGCAAAATTATTTACAATAACCAATAATAAGGCACACGTTTGCAATTTCCCGGCAGCGGCGCCATTTTGACGAGCGAACTTCTGCCAGTAAAGAATTTTATAAAAATAATCACGTTGTAAGTATAGTTTCTAAACCAGCAGAGAATCCTTTCGTACAAAAACTTTGGTTGTCACTAAAGCAAACCCAATAAAATTTATAACCGAAGTATTTAAACCTCGGATCGTCTCTCAAGGAATTGCAGGGAAGTATGATTTATTATTGGTTATGGAAAAAGGTATATTTTTGGGTTTTTGAAATAGGGAACAAGTAATTTAAATGGCAAGAAAAATAAATTAATAATTAGAAAAACTTTTGGCAAGGTATGAGAACTGGAAATCCCATCCTAGTTATCATTATTAGGTGTGATGAGAATTGTTATTGCTCCCACTTAGTTAACCCTACTAAATAAAGGAAAGTCAAGTGGAATAATCAATTTGATTCCTCAAGTCCTAGTCAACTCCTATGGAAAGACTAGCTTTAGAGGGATCCAAATCAATAAGCAATTTTCAATTTTCAATCAACAGCTGAGTTTGACAACTCAAGTGTCACCAATTACTCAACCAAAGCCAAAAGGGAAAAATCTAAATTATTTATATCATAAATAGAAGAAAGCAATCATAAATCTGAAATACCTCAAATTGCATTTAAACATAAATGCAAATCTAACATGGGAAGGTTCATAAGCCAATTTGGCAACATAAGTAATTAACAAGTAAAAGCATTAGAATAAATAAAAGTAGAAGAGAAATATAAATTAAAGGAACATTGAACCTAGAATTGTAGAAAACCAAGGAATCCTAATCCTAAAACCTAAGAGAGAGGAGAGAGCCTCTCTCTCTCTAGAAAACTACATCTAAAACCTAAATTGTGAATAATGAATGTTGTGTTTTGAATGAATTGATTCTCCCACTGTATAGCCTGTAATCTATGTTTTCTGGGCCAAAAACTGGGTTAAAAATAGCCCAGAAATCGCCCCCAGCAATTTCTGATACGTCCAGCACACGGCAAAGTCACGCGTATGCATCGTCCACGCGTACGCGTGGATTGAATTTTCTCTAGGTCACGCGTACGCGTGATCCAAGCGTGCACGTCACCTATCTTAGGAGCAGCTATAAAAAATTATATATTTTTGCGAAGCCCCAGATGTTAGCTTTCCAACGCAATTGGAACCGCCTCATTTGGATCTCTGTAGCTCAAGTTATGGTCGATTTAGTACCAAGAGGTCAGGCTGGACAGCTTTAGCAGTTCCTTCAGTTTCTTGTATTCCTTCCACTTTTGCATGCTTCCTTTCCATCCTCTAAGTCATTCCTGCCCTGTAAACCCTGAAATCACTTAACACACATAGCAAGACATCGAATGGTAATAAGAAATGATTAAACATAGCAAATTTAAGGCCAAAGAAGCATGTTATCAATCATAGCCCAAAATCAGGAAGGAGAATGTAAAACATGCAATTTACATGAGTAAGTGTGAGAATAGTGGATAAAAATCCACTCAATTAAGCACAAGATTTACCACGAAATAGTGGTGCATCAGGAACTCAAGGATCACTTTCTTCTCTGTCACTACTTTATAGAAGTGGTCTTGTTGGGCTTTCGTGATGAATCTCTCCATCTCCCAAGATTCAGAGGTTGCGGCTACTACCTTTTCTTTTCTCTTTCTTGAGGATTCTTCAACCTTGGGTGCCATGAATGGTAATGGAAAGAAAAAATCTAGGCTATCCAACACCAAACTTAAAACTTTGCTCGTCCTCGAGCAAAAAATAAAGAAAAGAGAATAATGGAGTAGAAGAAGAAGAAAATAGAGGAAGATATAAGGAGAGAGCGGGCTTGACCGAATGGCTTATGAGTGTATATGAGAGGTGCATGTATGGAGGGTTATGAGGAGGGGTATATATAGGAGGGGGTAGGGTTGGATTCGGCCATGGATGGGTATTTGGGAGGGAAATTTGATTTTGAAGTGGGTGGGAGTTGGTGGGAGTTATAATGGTTTTGGGATGTGAAATGGATGTGATTGGGCTAGGGTTTTTAGGGAAGTGTGTATGGGAAAGTGTTAAAGTAAGCAGGGTAGGTGAAGATGCTGTGGGACCTACTAGTCCTGAGAGGCTGGGAATTCAGATTCCCTGCCCTCTGCACTGGCGTTTAAACGCCCAGGGCTATACCCATGGCTGGCGTTCAAGCCAGCAACACTCCATCCAGAGTGTTTTGTTTTCTCTACTGAACAATTCTATCTCTGTTCTAACTGATGCACATGATCATGAACCTAATATATAAAAGAAAAACAAAATCAAAATAGAAATAATTACTTAAGGTTGGGTTGCCTCCCAATAAGCACTTCTTTAACGTCATTAGCTTTACGGTTAGCTCCTTACGGAGGTAAGTATGGGCTCAGAATTTTGCCCCTTACAGTGAACTTTCTTCCTGTCTTCTCATGAATGAACTCTACATGTTCTAGAGATAGGACACGACTTATTATATGTGGTAAGACTGGTTTTTTGGTGAAGATAACTCTCATGCCAGGTGAGAGGCCTTCAGTGGGGACTCTCTTGTCCCTCCAGCCTTTAGGTACTTTCTTCCTAGTACCTTTGTGCTTAGAGCTTGTTGATGGCTGCCCAACACCAAACTTAGAGTTGATGTCTGGGGGATCTGTAAAGCTCTGCACAAAAAGAGAGGGTTGGAACACTAGGTGTTGCACCATTGTCTCTTTTTTATCAGAGGGAGAATTGGGATGAGGCATCTTGAACAAGATGTGGTCCTCTCCTAGTTGGAGAATTAGTTCTCCCTTGGCTACATCAATGATAGCATTGGCAGTGGCTAGGAAAGGTCTTCCAAGGATGACAGAGTCATCCTCATCCTCTCCTATGTCCAAGACTATGAAGTTTGTAGGGATATAGTGGTCTTCAACCTTTACTAAGACATCCTCTACTAAGCCATATGGCTTCTTCATTGTCTTGTATACCATCTGTAGTGAGTTGTTTGTAGCTTGTACCTCAAAGATTCTCAGCTTTTCCATTACAGAGAAGGGCATGAGGTTTATACTTGACCCTAGGTCACATAGAGCCTTCTCAAAGGTCATGGTACCTATGGTGTAAGGAATCAGGAAGCGTCCAGGATCTCGAAGCTTCTGAGGTAGCTTCTGCTGAACCAAAGTATTGAGTTCTTGGGAAAGCAGTGGAGGTTCTTCCTCCAATGCTTTGTACCAAATAACTTGGCATTCATCTTCATAAGAGCTCCTAGGTACTGAGCAACTTGTTCTTCCTTAGTGTCTTCATCCTCATCAGAGGATGAGTGTTCATCAAAACTCATGCACTGTAGGAGTTCATGCAAAGGAACCTCTATGGTTTCTATATGAGCCTTGGCTTTCTTTAGTTCTTGGATAGGGATTTCTGGAGTGGGTATTGACCACTCAGAGGGTGTGCCTTGACTAGCGTTCAACGCTAGCTTCCCTGTCTGTTGGGGCGTTGAGTGCCTAGTGAGGGGTTCCTCACTGGCGTTCAACGCCAGAGTTCTTGCTTGTTTGGGCGTTGAACACCCAGCCAGTGTTTCCTGGCTGGCGTTCAATGCCAGTTCTGCTGCCAGGATAGGCGTTGAACGCCCAGCCAGTGCTCCCTGGCTGGCGTTCAACGCCAGCTTTGTTGTCAATATGGGCGTTGAACACCTAGTGAGGGGTTCCTCACTGGCGTTCAACGCCATGCTCTTGGCCATTATGGGCGTTGAACGCCCAGTGAAGGCTCCTCACTGGCTTTCAATGCCTTCCCAGGCTCTCCAGATTCGGCCTCTGCCTCTATGGTGATGGCCTTGCACTCTTCTCTTGGATTCACTTCATATTACTTAGAAGAGTGTCAGGAGGAGTCTCAGGAATCCTCTTGCTCAGTTGACCAATCTGTACCTCCATATTTCTGATGGAGGATCTTGTTTCAGTTATGAAGCTATGAGTGGTCTTAGAGAGGTTGAAAACTAGAATAGTCAGAAAGGCTCTGCTTAGGAGTCTCCATATTCCCTTGAGAAGATGGGAATGGTGGTTTGTTGTTGTACATATTCTGGGTTCTTCCACCTTGATTATTATTGAAGCCTTGCTGAGGCTTCTGTTGATCCTTCCATGAAAAGTTAGGATGATTCCTCTATGAAAGGTTGTAGGTGTTTCCATAGGCTTCTCCCATGTAATTCACCTCCTCCATGGTGGGCTAGTCAGGATCATAAGCATCTACATTAGGAGATACTTCTTGAGTGCTGCCAGCTGCAGCTTGCATTCCAGTCAAATGCTGAGAGATCATATTGACCTGCTGGGTCAAGATTTTGTTATGAGCTAATATGGCATTCAGAGTATCAACTTCAAGAACTCATTTCTTCTGAGGGATCCCATTGTTCACATGGTTTCTCTCAGAAGTGTACATGAATTAGTTGTTTACAACCATCTCAATAAGTTCTCTTGCTTTTGTAGGTGTTTTCTTCAAGTGGAGTGATCTACCTACAGAGCTATCCAATAATATTTTGGACGTCTCAGACAGACCATCATAGAAAACTCCTATGATAGGCCATTCTGAGAGCATGTCAGGAGGACACCTCCTGATCAGTTGCTTGTAACTTTCCCAAACTTCATAGAGGGACTCACCTTCTCTTTGTCTGAAGGTTTGAACTTCCACTCTGATTTTTCTCATCTTTTGAGGAGGAAAGAATTTAGCTAGAAAAGCATTAACCAGCTTTTTCCAAGAGTCTAGGCTCTCTCTAGGTTGAGAATCCAACCATATCTTAGCTCTTTCTCTTACAGCAAAGGGAAAGAGCATAAGTTTGTAGACCTTAACAGTATCACAGATCTGCAAGAATTCCGGCAGGAATTGATGTGGATCTTCCATTGGAAGTCCATGGAACTTGCAATTCTGTTGCAGAGGAGAGACTAACTGAGGCTTAAGCTCAAAATTGTTAGCTCTAATGGCAGGTACAGAGATACTTCTACCATAAAAGTCAGAGGTAGGCATGGTGAAGTCACCAAGAACCTTTCTTGCCTCTCCTTCCTGTTCGGCCATGTCCTCTATTTATTGTTCAAAATTTTCTGAGAGGTTTCTTCTGGAGTGTTGTGCTTTAGCTTGTTGCAATCGCATCCTTAGAGTTTTATCAGGTTCAGGATTAAGATTAAAGAGAGGCTCTTTATTCCTGTTCCTGGTCATAAACAAGAAAAGAAGAAAGAAAGGAAGCTTCTATGCCAAGTGGCAGAGAACTCCCAGTGAGATGTGGCTAAGAAGAGAAAGAAGAGAGAAGGAGGGGAAAATAATGAAGATAGGAGAAGGAGATAGAAAACTGAAGATGGAAGAAGAGAGATGAGAGGGATTCGAATAAATAGAAGTAAGAAGAGAAGAATTTAGAAATGGAAAAGACAAATAAGAATTAAAATATTTTTTATTTTATTTTATTTATTAATTAATTTCAAAAATTAAATTTAATTAATTAAAAGGAATTAAAAATTAGTTAATAAATTTTAAAAATAGAAGAGAGAGAAGAAGAAGAGAGTTTTCAAAAATTAAGAGAAAGAAGAAGTAGTTAGGAAGTTTTGAAAAAAAAGAGAGAGAAGATAAGCAATTAATTAGAAATGATTTGAAAATAAGATAAGATAGGAGGTTAGAAAAGATTTGATTTTGAAAATTGAAATTTGAATTTGAAATTTTAAATATTGAACTTTTAAATTTTGAATTTTGAAAAAAGTCAACAAGATAAGATAAAGATTTGAAAAAGATTTGAATTTTGGAAAGATAAGATTTTTGAATTTTTAAGAAAGATAAAAAGATAAGATTTTGAAAAAGATAAGATAAAAATTTTGAAATTAAAATCTGAATTTTTATTTAAAAATTTCGAAAATTAATTAAAAGATAAGATAGAAATTTTTTTTTTATTTTTGAATTTAATGAAGAAAGAGAAAAACAAGTAAAAGACACAAAATTTAAAATTTTTAGATCTAAAAGCACCTAGTGTGCAAAAATTAGAAAGAAAAATACAATGAGACACCAAATTTAAAAATTTTAATATCAAAACAAAAAGAAAAGCAAGAACACCTTGAAGATTAAGAAGAACACCAAGAACAAAATTCAAAGAATTTAAAGAACACAAGAACATGAAAAAGACACCAAACTTAAAATTTTTGAAAACTAAACATAAAATTTTTGAAAATTTCAAAGAAAAATACAAAAAGACACCAAACTTAAATATTGACAAAAGATTTAAACAGAAAAAAACTATTTTTGAAATTTTTTTGAAAAAAGACTCTAAAATTTCGAAAAACTCAATAAGAACAAAAACAAAAGACTCAAACCAAAAACAAAAATTAAACAAAAGAAAAGAAAAAAATTTATTTGTTAATGTTTTTAATTTTTTTCGAAAAAAGAGAAAAAGAAAATAAAATAAAAGAAGCTAACAAAATTAAAGACAATACCTGATCTAGGGAACAAGATAATCAGTCAGTTGTCCAAACTCGAACAATCCTCGACAATAGCGCCAAAAACTTGGTGCACGAATCCCCACACTTCATACAACTGTACTAGCAAGTGCACTGGGTCGTCCAAGTAATACATGAGCGAGTCAGGGTCGATCCCACGAGGATTGTGGTTTGAAGCAAGTTATAGTTATCTTGCAGGTGATAGTCAGGCAGATAGAAGAGTTGTTGATTTTGATTCGTAAGATGGAATTATAATGATAATCTTAAAACTTAGATAAATGTAAACAAGGAAAAGGAATTGGTTAAGGCTTGGAGTTGCTTTGTCCTTCTGGATTAACTCTGGTCTTACTGTCTTCTTCAATTGTGAATGATTTCTTCAATGGCAGGCTGTATGTGATCAACACCTTTCTTGAGAGGTCGTCAATTCTCCTCTAGATCTGAACACCAAGGTTAGTGCGCATCCAGTCTGATTGAATACGAAGCTCGTACAGTCCATTCTCCTTAATGATCCTACTCAAAATGCCACAGACAAGGTCGGATCTTTCGGATCAGAGAATGATGCATCTCTGGGTTCTAGCCTCTACCACAGAGACCCTAATCTCCCCGTAAATTGGCTGAACTGATGTCTCGAGAAATCTCCAACAAAGTTGTGAATTAGCCGTCTGAGAGATGTATAATCAAGCTGGTGGTCCGTGCTTTCTAGTCACGTATTCACACGAACCCAAGTAGACATGGGTGGTTGTCAGGTACGCTGACTTAGTATAATGAACAAAGATGATTGTCACTGGTCATTGAAAGAAGCGGAAGATTGATGGTTTAGAAGTTATAACGAATACTCGTTATAAGTATAGTTACTAAACCAAGCAATCAACCTTTCTTACAAACGTTTTGGTTGTCACAAGTAACAAACCCCTTAAAAATTGTTAACCGAGTATTCAAACATCGGGTTGTCTTCTCAAGGAACTGCAAGGAAGTATATTCTTATTATTGGCTATAAAGGTTGTAATCGGGGTTTAGAAGGTGAGAAGCTAGTGATTTAAATGACAAGTAAAGTAAATGGCAATCAAAATAAATAAAACTGTAAAGCAAACTTTTGGCAAGGTAAGAGAAATTGGAAGTCCAACTTAATTATCTCTCTCAACAATAATGAAAGTTGAATCTAAATTCCACTTAGTTAACCTTTACTAAAGCAAAGGAAAGTCAAGGGACTAATTAGTTTGACCTTCGAATCCTATTTAATTCCTAAGAAAAAGTTGGAATTATTGAAGTTCAGTTCAATTAGCAAGATAGCGATTATCAGTTATGTTGAGTTTGATAATGTTGAGTTACTGATTTCTTAACCAAGACCAAAAGGGGAAAAAGTAAAATTGCTGGAATAAAAATGTCCTTAGATGGAAAGCAATGGTAACACAAATTAAAGAGAAAGCAATCAATAACTGAAATACCTCAAATAATCATTAATTCAAATCATAACATGGAAAGGGTTCATGAGCCAAATTGGCAACATTTATAGATACGAATAAAAGCATTAAAGTAAAAGTAGCATAGAAACATAAATTAAAGTAAATACTAAACCTGGATCGAGAGTTACTCTTAAAAACTAAGAGAAGTCCTAAATCCTAATCCTAAGAGAGAGAAGAGAGAACCTCTCTCAAACTAAATCTAAATCATGGAAAGTGAAAATTGGCGAGCTCCCTTTGAATGGATGCATTCCTACACTTTATAGCCTCTAATCTGTGTGTTCTGTACTTGGATCTGGGCCAAAAGGGCTTCAAAAATCGCCGGGGGCGTATTCTGTGAATTCTGGTACGTGGCCTCTGTCATGCGTCCACGTGGGTCACGCGGTCGCGTCATTCGGAGCATTTCCTTGCCACGCGGTCGCGTCAGTCACGCGTCCGAGTCATATACGTTCTGCTTAAGGTGCGCGGTCGCGTCAGTCATGCGACCACGTCGCTGCTTCTTTGCTTCTGGCACGCGATCGCGTCAGTCATGCGATCGCGTGGATGCCAATTCCTTCAGGAACTACGTTTCGCACTTCCCTTCCATTTTTGTACGTTTCCTTTTCCATTCTTTAAGTCATTCTGCCTTAGAAAATCTGAAACTACTCAACACACTAATCACGGCATCGAATGGAAATAAAGGTAATTAAAATAATTAATTTTAAAGCTTAGAAAACATGTTTTTCACATACATCACATAATAAGGAAGGGAAAGTAAAACCATGCAATTAATATGAATAAGTGGGTGAAGGATTGAATAAATCATTCAAACTAAGCACAAAATAACTCATGAAATATAGGTTTATCAACCTCCCCACACTTAAACAATAGCATGTCCTCATGCTAAATCCAAGGTAAAGAATAAGGTAAGGTTAAAGTTGTGGAATGTTATGCAATGCAACCTATTCTAAATGCATCTACCTAAATGAGTCATGCAATTCTAATTTATCCACTCATATATAAAGCTTACATATAGTTAATTTAATTCACATTCTCAAGGAGTCATATATATATATATATATATATATATATATATATATATATATATATATATATATATAGCCAACCCTTAAATAATAAAGCACTTCTGCAAATAAGATGGGAAAGAAAAATATTGTACAAACTTGCAAAACAATTAGTAATTTAAGTACATATATATGTTGATGAGCTATTAAACCCTCACTGGATTTTGTGTTTACCCTCTAGTCACTCAGTGTTTATTGGGTTTATTCACTCTACTTTTCTTTTTATTCTTACTTTCTATAACTTTGTTCTTCATCTAACCAATCAACAATTATAGAGTACAATCATACCAAAAATCATGAGGTCTTTACTTAAGGTTGTAATGGGGCTAAGGTAAAGGTAAGGATATATGTATAAGGCTAAGTGAGCTAATAAGTGAATCCTTAATTAGACTAAGATCTCACCTAACATACATATTTAGTAAAACATAACCTCTTTACCTATTTTCCCATATTTTCCCACTTGTTGTTACATGCTCATGCTTCAATTTTTTTTTTATTTTTATCCCATGTGCATTTATTTTGCATTGGGGAATTTTGTATCCCTTTTATTAATTGCTGAAAAATAACTTCTTTTTTTTTATGCACATGGTGACTTAACTTTGATTTCTCATGAGCATGCTTCCCAAAGTTTCTGAGTTATTTTATTTCTTTCAACTTTTTCTACCTTTTGTTTCTATCATCCATGTTCCCAATAGGTTTTCCACATTTTAATCTATTCATAATTTTCTATCTTAAGCTAACCAAGGATTCAACTTGGGATTTTATTTTATTTTTCTGCTTAAGGCTAGTAGTGTGGCTAAATAGAATAAAAGGGATTTTAAAGGTTCAAGGGGGCTAACAAGGGTGATGTGAAAGGTAGGTTATTTTGGGGTAAGTGAGCTAAAATCAAATGATGGTCTCAATCATTCTTTTGGTATGTATTTATATTCTATATTCTATATTCTATATTCTATAATTGGACATATAGATTAAAGCAAAGTAAAGGACATCAGAATAAAAAGAAGCGAAACACACAGGAATGAAATTATGGTTTGAATGTAACCATACAATTAAGCTCAAGACTCACAGGCTGTGTGTTCTCTAACTCAAGCATCATATATCATTCATATATGTTATGCAGGTTTAGTTAAAAATTCCCATTATTCTCATAAAAAAATTATTTAGGGTAGCCTTTAAAGTTTTAATGTTCCTCCTTGATGAAATGTTGTCAACTTAACTATATGATGTAATGCTATATATACAAGGTTTATGGATTTAAATCTGTTATGTTCAATTTCCTAGCTTACTACCTTTTTATATTTTTCAATTTAAACTATTCTATCTTATGCTAAAAAGGGTAAACTATACTAATTAATCCACTAATAAGTCAGAATTGCAAACTAAACTAAATAACTAAAATAAACTAAAAATACAAAATGCGGAAATAGAGTAAAAATACATAAAAGTAGCAATGTATAAGTACTCAGAAAATAACAGTAAAAAGAAAAATACAGAAAAATATCCATAATAAAAGAAAAAAGAGATGTAGTGGTTCACCAAAATAAAACACCAGAGATGGCGACCTCCCCACACTTAAAATGAAGCATCGTCCCTGATGCTCAGTCAAGCCGGGTGTGAAGGGTGTCATCACTAGTAGGGATGGTAGCTGGAGGCTCTGTGGTGGTGGTGCTTGGAGGAGGAGAGGGGGGAAAAGGGTTGGGGGGCTGCGCGACGGATAGGGTTCGCGTGGCTGGGGGGAGTTATACTTTGAAATCCACGCGGCCGCGTGGGGCACGCGGTTGCGTGGTGGGGGAGAAAACAGAGGTGACGCAATCGCGTGGGTCGCGCGATCGCATGGGAGGGGTAGAAGAGGGGGTGACGCGATCGCGTGGGTCGCTGGAATTTGTGCTAGATGCACGACTCCAGCGTCATTTCAGCGCAACTCTCTGTCTCCTCCTAGGGTGTTGTGCAATCCGTGCGACGCGATCGCGTCGCTCACGCAGTCGCGTGGGATTGGTTTTATGCATGTGACGCAATCACATGGGGCATGCGATCGCGTGGGCTAATTTGTGCAAAACGCACAAGGACCGCACGATTCCAGCCTAACTTTCTGGACGTTGGATCTTTACGCCGATCTCCAGGGCACGCAGCCGCGTGGGTGACGCGGTCGCGTGGATAATGTTTTCGCAATATGACGCGATCGCATGAGGCATGCGGTCGCGTCGTGCATCCTTTTTTTTATATGTATGATAAATGCAGAATGCAATGATTAATATGAGTGCTATGCATGATTCCAGGTTCAATAAAGTAAAATGAAAAGGAAATAAAAACAAAACCAATTAACAAGAAATAAACTGAAAAAGAAGCGACCATACCATGGTGGGTTGTCTCCCGCCTAGCACTTTTAGTTAAAGTCCTTAAGTTGGACATTGGAGGAGCTTCCTGTTATGGTGGCTTATGTTTAAATTCGTCCAAAAATCTCCACCAGTGCTTGGAATGCCAATAGGCTCCGGGATCCCAAACTAGGCATGTAAAGCTTCTGAAAAGCTTCAAACAGATTGTTAGGCTCCCGGGGTGACAAATGTCAGAATAAACTCCAGGATCCCAAGGCTTGCTTTTAAATCCGCCTCCGTCTTGATCTACATGTCTCCATCCGGGCGGTTTAAAGAGTAGAATCTCACCATGGTGACCAAACGTTCTCTGTGATCCATGCAGTTGAGCATGATACCAATCCGTGTACTTCGAGGTGAAGCGTGGAACCTTATTGAACCTTGTGCACCAACTCTGAGTACGAGCCATTTCCCTCTTACTCTTAAAGCCACAAAGAGCTCTAAGCTGGCCATCTGTTTCAAGCAAACCATATTCAAGCGAATAAGTAAAGTTATAGGTTAAGGATTGTACCCACTTGAAGCTTGTATTAGGTGGTAATGGCCTTGGGGTAGGTGTTTCCGGTGGTTCTGTAAGTTCTACTCCCTTGTGCTCTTCTGTGAATTCCTCTACTTCCTTGCAAGGTTCTACAATTATATCTGTGTCCTGGTCAAAGTCTTCTATGTCTTTCTCATCACTTGAGTCATAGATTGGAGGTTGAGAAAAATCTACCTCCACATCGTCTTCGTATTCACTTGGGGAAGATTCTTCGATCTCAGAAAATTCACTTGCGGATGCAAGTTCATTACTAAGAAAGCCAAACTTATGACTATCATCATCAAGGGAATTTGTGTCCTGGGTTATTCCGTCTGATTCTTCATAAATGACTTGCCTTGGGGATTGTGCACTATCCTCCTTAGCATCAACCGTAACGTCCTTGACGGAGTTCTCCTCAGTTCTGGATTCCCATGGAGGTTCAGCATCTCCTAGATCTTCAACCAACTCTTCTTCTTGTACAGTGACAGCTTCTTCTACTTGTTCTAGTACGAATTCATTCTCTGTCTTGTCCACTGGAGTTTTTGGTATCTCCTTTATGCTCCGCTCTTCATTAGACTGTCCACATGGGGCTGTGGATGATCCTTGTATATTTGAGCACCTAGAAACCCATTGAATTACTGCTTGCTCCAGTTGTTGAATGGTTGTTTGAAGTTTATTTACTGTTTTCTTTAGGCGAACCTCTGCTTCTCGGGGTGCCGGATTTGGACATGATACATAAGAAAGTGGTGGTGGTTGGGAGTGATTGGATTGGAATCGGGGTAAGGAAGGATCATATGGTGGCGAATGGTGAAGAGAAGCTTGTGAGTGTGGTGGTTCAAGGTTATGTTGAAAGGATGGTCTATAGGCACGGGGTGGGGCTTGTTGGTAGTTACAAGGTTGTCCACCATATCTTTCAGCTGGGTATGCATTGTAGAATGGTCCTTGTCCATGATATCTCGGAGGGTGTTGTTGCTTAAAGGGTTGATTAGATCCTCTTGGCTCTATCCATCCTTGATTGGTCTGACCTTGATGCACATTCCTGCTGTAACTTCTATTTCCTTCAACAAAATTAGAACCAAACTCAAAGAGAGAGGGGTAAGAGTTCATGGTAACTAATGCAAATAAAAATAAAAATAAGCAAATAAACAAGTAAAAGAAAAATATTTACAATAACCAATAATAAGGCACACGTTAGCAGTTCCCCAGCAACGGTGCCATTTTGAAAGAAGCGGAAGATTGATGGTTTAGAAGTTATAACGAATACTCGTTGTAAGTATAGTTACTAAACCAAGCAATCAACCTTTCTTACAAACGTTTTGGTTGTCACAAGTAACAAACCCCTTAAAAATTGTTAACCGAGTATTCAAACCTCGGGTCGTCTTCTCAAGGAACTGCAAGGAAGTATGTTCTTATTATTGGCTATAAAGGTTGTAATCGGGGTTTAGAAGGTGAGAAGCTAGTGATTTAAATGACAAGTAAAGTAAATGGCAATCAAAATAAATAAAACTGTAAAGCAAACTTTTGGCAAGGTAAGAGAAATTGGAAGTCCAACTTAATTATCTCTCTCAACAATAATGAAATTTGAATCTAAATTCCACTTAGTTAACCTTTACTAAAGCAAAGGAAAGTCAAGAGACTAATTAGTTTGACCTTCGAATCCTATTTAATTCCTAAGAAAAAGTTGGGATTATTGAAGTTCAGTTCAATTAGCAAGATAGCGATTATCAGTTATGTTGAGTTTGATAATGTTGAGTTACTGATTTCTTAACCAAGACCAAAAGGGGAAAAAGTAAAATTGCTGGAATAAAAATGTCCTTAGATGGAAAGCAATGGTAACACAAATTAAAGAGAAAGCAATCAATAACTGAAATACCTCAAATAATCATTAATTCAAATCATAACATGGAAAGGGTTCATAAGCCAAATTGGAAACATTTATAGATACGAATAAAAGCATTAAAGTAAAAGTAGCATAGAAACATAAATTAAAGTAAATACTAAACCTGGATCGAGAGTTACTCTTAAAAACTAAGAGAAGTCCTAAATCCTAATCCTAAGAGAGAGAGGAGAGAACCTCTCTCAAACTAAATCTAAATCATGGAAAGTGAAAATTGGCGAGCTCCCTTTGAATGGATGCATTCCTACACTTTATAGCCTCTAATCTGTGTGTTCTGTACTTGGATCTGGGCCAAAAGGGCTTCAGAAATCGCCGGGGGCGTATTCTGTGAATTCTGGTACGTGGCCTCTGTCACGCGTCCGCGTGGGTCACGCGGTCGTGTCATTCGAAGCATTTCCTTGCCACGCAATCACGTCAGTGACGCGTCCGCGTCATATACGTTCTGCTTAAGGCGCGCGGTCGCGTCAATCATGCAGCCGCGTCGCTGCTTCTTTGCTTATGGCACGCGATCGCGTCAGTCATGCGATCGCGTGGATGCCAATTCCTTCAGGAACTCCGTTTCGCACTTTCCTTTCATTTTTGTACGTTTTCTTTTCCATTCTTTAAGTCATTCTGTCTTAAAAAATCTGAAACTACTCAACACACTAATCACGACATCGAATGGAAATAAAGGTAATTAAAATAATTAATTTTAAAGCTTAGGAAACATATTTTTCACATACATCACATAATAAGGAAGGAAAAGTAAAACCATGCAATTAATATGAATAAGTGGGTGAAGGATTGAATAAATTACTCAAACTAAGCACAAAATAACTCATGAAATATGGGTTTATCAGTCATCCTATTCACCATGTTGAAGAACGAATATACATCTTAGAATTAAATCAAACACGTATTGAAGAGAAATAGTAATACTTTTATTAATTCATAGAACTTAGCAGGGCTTCTCCCCTCAACCTAGGAGGTTTAGAAACTCATACTGATGAAAAAACACAATGATAAATGAAATATGGAAGACGTTCTTAATGAGAGGTGTAAAAGTTCTTTAAATACTAAGCTGACAGCTAAGGATTACATAAGAAAGGGTAAAACAGTCTTTTAGTGCTAAAATCCACTTCTAGAGTCCACTTGGTGAGTGTTTGGGCTGAGATTTGATGAGATCCACGTTCTATGAGGCCTCTAGGGTGTTGAACACTGGCTAGGGGGTCCTCTCTGGGCGTTTGGACGCTCGTCTCTGCTCCTTGGGCGCTGGACGCCTGAAAGGGGGCAGGAAGCTGGCGTTGGACGCCAGTTTTGTGCCTTGTGATATGAAGAAAAGTATGGAATATTATACATTTCTGGAAAGCTCTGAAATTCAGCTTTCCTTAGCCATTGAGAACGCTCCATTTGGATTTTTGTAGCTCTAGAAAAGCTCTTTCGAGTGCAAGGAGGTCAGATCCGGATAGCATTTGCAGTGCTTTCTCTGTCTCTAAATCAGACTTTTACTCCAGCTCCTCAATTTCGGCAAAAAAATACCTGAAATTGCACAAAAACACACAAACTCAAAGTAGAATCCAAAATATGAATTTAACACTAAAACCTATGAAAACTTAATAAAAACTAAGCAAAACATGCTAAAAACTATATGAAAATGATGCCAAAAAGCGTATAAAATATCCGCTCATCAGTGAGCATCTTATACCCTTTTTCTAGTTATTTTTATATTATTTTTAGTTAGATTTTATTAAGTTTTACTATATTTTAGAGAAGAATTCACCTTTGGATGTTACTTTGAGTTTTTCTTGTGTTTTCATAGTTTTAGGTGAAATTCAAAGCAGTTTAGAGAAGCCTGGAGTAAGAAAAAAAAATGCTGTCAGCTCCCCCCTAGGTGCTGAATGCCCAAACTGGTGTTCAACGCCAGCAGGGGCATAAAGTCAGAATGCACTCTCCCTCTCTGGCGTTCAATACCCAGACTGGCGCTGAACGCCAGCATGCAGACCGAAGCATACACCTATTGTGCCTCCAAGTGGATTTAGCACTTCTTAGGCTTATCTTATCTTATCTTTGTAATTTTTATTTTAAAATAATTTATTTTAGATTTAGCATTTATTATTAGGTTAGTATTTAAAAGAGAAGATCCATTAGGTTCGGCATCAAACTTCTTCCTTCCGCACTTTTTCAGAACCCTGTTTTCTTCGTAAGTCCTGAGTAACTAAACCTCCTAGTTAAGGTTAGGAGCTCTGTCTATTTCTATGGATTAAGATTATTATTCTTCTATTTTAATTAATGTTTGATTCAATTCTAAGGTGTTTTTTTGGTTCTTAATTTTATGAATCTGTGCGGAACGAGAGTATGACCTTTATTCTACACGAGCTCTTGTGATTATCGAGAGAGCTATCTCGCTTGAGCTACAGCTTGAAAACACTCCTTCTAAACTGCTAATTACATGAACTAATCAGATAAGTGACATAAAATCCTGTTAGCCTTGGGTAATTGAGGTTTTTATGGTGCTAAACTAGTTACCTGAACTTCATCCTCTGATCTGAATTGAATGACCACGAGAGTGGCTTTTAATGAGGATTAGAAGAGATTAAATTACTAAGAGATTAGGGTTTAATTACTTATGGTTTTCCATAGAATGAATCACTCATTGTTAAAATAGTGGGTAAGAAATTTTAATCCAGAAAAATAAACATCTCCGAGACCTAAACTATTTTCTCATCTTTTTTTTACACTAAACCTTTAACTGCTTTCTTAATTGCTTTGTTTTATGCATTCTCAACAACAACTCTTTTAACTGTTTGTCTGACTAAGCCCAGCAAGATAACTATTGCTTGCTCAATCCAACAATCCTCGTGGGATCGACTCTCACTCACCTGAGGTATTACTTGGAGGACCCGGTGCACTTGCCGGTAAAGTTGTGCAAGTTCTAATTTCACGCACCAAGTTTTTGGCGCCGTTGCCGGGGATTGTTTGTGATTGACAACTACCGGTTGTTTTTTTTGCTTAGATTACGTATTTTTATTAGTTTTTGATTATTTAATTTTTCTTTTAAGTTTTGAGTTTTCTGTTTTTCTTTTATGTTTCTTTATTTTCGAATTTTCCCTTATTTATTTTCTCTTATTTTCTGATTTTAAGTTTGGTGCCCTGTTAGCAATTTTCTTTTTGGTTTAATTAATTTTCTTTTTAATTTTCGAATCCTATCTTGTTTATCTTTCTTGATTTTTGATCTTTATCTAATTTATCTTTTTCTTGATTTTTGAATTTTATTTTAGTTATCTTATTTTTCATTTAATTTCAAATTTTAAGTTTGGTGTCTCTTTAGTTTCTATTCTTCTTTCTTTTTGAAATTCGAAAACTTTTGAACCTCTTTCTTTCTAATTTTAAAAAATTTTTAAACTAAATCTTCCATCTTTATCTTCGAATCTTTTTGTTAATTGCTTACTTTATCTTACTTTATTTCTTGTAAGATATCTCACTGGGAGTCCTCTATACTCTGACATAGAGACTCCCACTTTTTCTTTGTTTCTTGTTGTTTATGAGCAGGAATAGGGATAAAGAACCCCTTCTTGATCTTGATCTTGAACCTGAGAGGACCTTAAGACGACATTTACAATAAGCTAGAGCTTGTAAAGCCAGAGAGAATCTCATGGAAACTTTTGAGAAGGAAGCTGAAGAGACCACTATGGCAGGAGGAAATCCGAACGCTGAGGAGTATGCCAGGAAAGTGCTTGGCTCATACACTGTACCCACTGCTGACTTCTATGGGTGCAACATATCACTACCTGCTATTGGTGCCAACAACTTCGAGCTCAAGCCTCAACTGGTCACTCTGGTGCAATAGAATTGTCAGTTTTATGGACTCCTGCAGGAGGACCCCAACAAGTTCATATCTGATTTCCTACAGACCTGTGATACTGTTAAGATGAATAGAGTGAACCCTGAGGTTTACAAGATCATGCTCTTTCCTTTTGCTGTAAGGGATAAAGCAAAACTATGGCTGGATTCTCAGCCTAAGGAGAGCCTGGAAACATGGGACAAGGTGGTCACTGGATTTCTGACCAAGTTCTTTCCACCCCAGAAGCTGAGTAAGCTTAGAGTGAAAGTCTAGACCTTCAGACAAAAAGATGGAGCATCTCTCTATGAAGCTTGGGAGAGGTACAAGTAAATGATTAGGAGTTGCCCTCCCAACATGATCTCAGATTGGACCATGCTAGAGATCTTTTATGATGGCCTCTCTGAAATGGCTAAGATGTCACTGGATCACTCTGCAGGCAGATCACTGCACATGAAGAAGATACCTGAGGAAGTACACGAGCTCATTGACATGGTTGCCAACTACCAGTACATGTATACTTCTGAAAGGAACCCTGTGAACACTGGAACTACTCAGAAGAGAGGAGTCATGGAAGTGGACACACTGGATGCCATTTTGGATCAAAAAAACCTTATGTCCCAACAAATTAACATGATCTCCTCTCCCAACACTTAAGTGGGATGCAAGTTTCATCTGTCAACACTCAAGATGCACCTATGAAGGAGAAGTTGGTGACATTGCTCAAACCACCATGGAAGATGTTAATTACATGTGAAATTCCTCTAAAAATCCCAACAATGATCCCTTTGCACATATTTTTAATCAGGGATGGAGGAATTACCCTAACTTTGGATGGAGAGATTAGTAGAGGCTGCAACAAGGCTTCAACAATCAGGGTGGAACCAATCAAAATAGGTTCAACAACAGACAGTTCTAACCCTCTTAGCAGCAGATGGAGACGCCTACCCAAAGCCTCTCTGACTTAGCCACAGTAGTTTCTAACCTCTCCAAGACCACTTATAGCTCTATACAAGAAACTCGATCTTCAATTCAGAACTTGGAGATACAAATGGGTCAGCTGAGTAGCCAGATACCTGAGAAACCTCCCAATACTCTTTCAAGCAACACATAGGTAAATCCAAGGAAATAGTGCAAATTCCTCACTGTGGACAAGGAGGCCGAATCCAGGAAGAAGCAAACTACTAAGGATTTGAAGGAGAACAAGGCTCAAGATGAGACTGGGAGTGCATTTGTACATGCCCCTATGGAGATGAAGGAGCCTGAAGCACAACACCCCCTGAATATGCAAGAGGAGACCAAGGATTAGCAACTTGCCCAATTCTTGGCAATCTTCAAGAAGTTACAAGTCAATATTTCTTTTGCTGATGTGTTAGAGAAAAAAACCCCCTATATGGCCTATTTAAGAAATGCAGTTTCTGAAAAGAAGGCCCTGAAAGGAGATGAAACTGTGGTACTGACCAAAGAGTACAGTGTATTAGTGCAAAAAAAGCTACCTTAGAAAATTCCAGATCCTGGAAGCTTCCTGATTCCCTGTACTATAGGGACCATCACATTTGAGGAGTCATTATGTGACCTTTGATCAAGCATAAATCTTATGCCTCTCTCTGTAATGAAGAAGTTGGAGATCCAAGAGGTGCAGCCCACAAGGATCTCACTGGAGATGGTAGAAAAATCCCTAAAGAGGGTATTTAGAATGGTAGAGAACATCCTTATAAAGGTTGAAGACCTTTACCTCCCTGCAGACTTCGTGATACTTTACATTGGAGAGGACAAAAATGACTCTATCATCTTTGGAATGCCCTTCCTAGCTATTGGGAATGCCTTGATTAATGTTAAGAGAGGTGAGCCAACTCTGAGACTATGGGAGGACCACATATTGTTCAAGACGCCCAACCCTTACTCTCTCTCAAAGAAAGGAGGTACTACAATACAGCACTTAGTGTTTCAACCATCTCTCTCAGTAGAAAGCCATACAGAGCTCCCTGACATGAATCTTAAGTTTGGTGCTGGGCATTCACCACCAACCATTGAGGAAGGAGCCCCTAAGAAGAAAGTACATAAGGACTGGAGGAACAAGAAGATTCCAACTGAAGACTTCTCACCTGGCAGGAGACACAACTAGAAAATTGCTTAATATAGACAGATTTACAAACAGATTTAGTCTTTATTACAGACGAATTTTTGGTTACCGACGAAATTACCAACAGATTTTGTCCCTCTGTAAAAGTCTCGCCGGAAATAATTTACCGACGGATTTTTTTCCGTCGAAAAATTACTGATGGATTTTTACCATTTACCGACAGATTTTCCCTCGGTAAATTCTCCCCTCCATTTCCCTAAAATGGAAAACTCTCCGATGGAATTTTTGTCGGTAATTAGAGACGGATTTTCTGACGGATTTTTCATCGGTAATTACGGACAAATTTTTTGACAGATTTTCCGTCAGTAATTAGAGACAAATTTTTCAACAGATTTTTCGTCAGTAATTGGTAACAGATTTTTCATCTGTAATTGAAACTTTGGAAAGTCATCCCAAACTCTAAATACAGACAGAAAATCCATCTGTAAATTTGTCAGTAAGGTAAAATAGATTTTTTTAGATTTTTCCATTGCAAATTAAACTTGTTTTCATACAAAATAAATATAAATTTAATACAAATTTTTATCTAATTTGTATTCGAATATTTATAATATTTCAAAAAATAAAAAAATTCATCGTATTATCAAACTAAAAGAAAAGTACTATAAACAAGAAAGTCAATATAATTCAAAACATAAACAAAGTATATTGATCATCAACTATAATTGTCAGTATATTGTTCAACCATACTAAAACTATTAGCTATAATCTTCAGTGTCATCTTCCCAGTATATTGGTCATCTTCATCCTTGCTGGGAGTTGTATTATGTGTACCTCATTCTTGTATATCTTAATCTCAGCTTCCAATGGAGCAATGATGCTGTCAATTGGGAGAAAATCATCATCCTTTTGATTTGCATGTACCCTTCTAAGAGTTGCTTCTACTGCATATTGTGTAGCTCAATGCACATTTTTTTTATCTATAAGTTTTTTGAATTCCAGATTCTGCATGGCAATAGATTTAAAAACATGCATTTAGATATACTAAACATGATTTCAAATTCCATGAAATAACAGGACCAGACTATACAGCACCTTCTGTTTGAGATGATCCTCAGTAACTCCAAGCCTCTCCTCCAGTTTATTAACTTCATTTTTCAATTGGCAGACTCCAAAAGGAATAGTTAGTTCTGAGAAGATCTTATATATGTTTTGTAATTATAATGCTCGATCAGCAAATAAACTTTCTTTTTTATTCGTCTTAAATAATGCCAATTGGAACTATCCTTGGTTGATTAGTTCTAACATAGAAAATACAGACATGAGACAACATCAATAATTAAAGAAAATAAGGATAGTCAAATTAAGATGCAAATGTCACTCCTAACCATAACAATAACTTGTAGTGCTCCAATTGGATACATGATTGGATAATATGGTAAAATAAATTAGTCCAAAGGAATATGAAAAACTTCACACCTCACTACACGTGTTAATCATATTTTTTTTAGTAGATTGAATTTTAACATCAAATACTTTATATATTTTGTATGTGTATATTTGACTAAATCATTACTCTCTTTTTTTGAAAGAAAGAAAACCAATGGGTTATGACGGCTTGTATAGAGAGAGAAAAAGAGAGAGAGAGAGAACAGGTCCATTTTTTTCACAGCCGTCGTCGGTAATATTGCATCTATTAAGATTCAAGTTTGACAAGAGAGGAAGATCTGGCAAGAAATAACAAGGACAAATTAATATATAATATATACTAATAAACATGATGAAAAATATTTTACAGCAACAGTACACTAACAAATCTACATCTCTGATGTTTTAATATAGAGCTGAGCTAATTGGAGGGTTTATTCTTTGCTTGGAATATGAGTGCAGAAGTATCATTTTGGAGGGTGATGCAGAGTTTTCCAGAGAGATAAGATCAAGAATTCACCCATTCTCACAATGGCACCACTGCAGAATATCCTTAAATATGCTGGCTGGTTTATAAGTTTAGTAGTTGTATAGTTGTATTATTTCGAGGGAATATAATGAAGTGGCCAATTTTCTAGACCAGCAACATAATAAGTATAAAATTATATCAAGCAATTAAACCTGCAAGAGAATCCAAGCATGCAGCTGTTACAAGGCACCCTTCCAAGTTTAGTAAGGAAAGCTTTTGCAATCCTGAAATGAACCAGGACATCATCGAAAATTAATGAAGCATAAACAATTATAAGTCAGTGTTTTGTGATTAAAAGGATTACTGTAGAAGAAAAAGATCAGTGAAAAGACACATAGAAAAAGTTGTAAGTCTCCATTTTTGACTTTGTAGAAGAATATCTTGTTATATCATACTTTATTGTACTAAATTTGCTTAGAATATATTAAATAATAATGGGATCTACTCTTCGCTTAGCTAAAATCAATATATATCCAGTTTCATAACTTGCTACTATATATGTATAAAAGCTACCAAGATATATTTTGAAAAATGCTATTGATGAAAATATCAAATGCTTTCATACTTTAATAATCTTCATGTGTATAGTTTGGCCTAAAGTATGGAAGCAAGCATTTTATATTCTCATTGCCCCCACATCATAAATAATATAAATTAAAATGTAGGAGTTATATTATATATAATATAATATTGCTTGTAGGAATTGTTGACTTTGATTTCAATTGTAAATTTTAATCAACCATGCATGATAAATAATTAAGTGATTTTTACCATTGATGTTGTTACCTTTTTTTGTAGCTAAACATGTGCTCTAAAGAAAAAGTTTATTGAATTAGAATGCTACTAATATCTAGCACTAAGAAGTGGTGCTGCAGATATTGTTACTAGTGAACATAAAGAAAAATAAATCACATAAGGAAAACTTAAGGGACATGCTTATATCTTGTCATGAGAGCATTATTTCAGAACTTACGGATTGCTCCAGATTAGTGTCTCCAAGCTGGCCAGTCCTTTTTAGCCATGTCGAGCACAGTGCGACAGCAAGACTGGCATTCAGATATTGGTGCTCACCTTCAAGACCAAGTTTTAAACCATTTAGCAAACTCGGATCTAATGGGGTTACAACTTGAAGGGGTACCTGCAGTTACATATATCCTGTCTTTCAGATGGCCATTGATAAATGGAAAATCGTATGAAGATGAAAGCACAACCTGATCAAAGGAAGAATGTATATGATAAGATATGCATCACTCCTTTCCAAAACAATGTAAATATTGATAATGATGATCTTGATATAGCCTCAACAAAGTGAATTAATGAACTTGCACATGTTCAATTGCTACTGAATTCGTCACATTAACACAAGATATTTCACTCTTAATACAGAACGAACACATGAAACGTTGTGTCATGTTACTTGATTTTTGATGTGCCAATGTTGTTATACGATTATGCCTACTGATGAGTTATTTAGATTCTTTTTAAGAAGCTGAGAACAAAATAGCCTCATGAAAGAACACAATTGCATTCAATTGAGAAGCCTTCTCCTCAAGCACAAGCATTGCTTTGTCAAGCTGAGGCACCGTAAAAGCTGGGATTTGATTCTGCAGTGGGAAAAATAGAAAATATAGATTACAATTGATGGATTTAGAAAGAAAGGACAGACAGAGAATTCAAAAGGCATTCATATTCAAAACTAAGAGAAAATATTTTAATCTAAACATACCTTGAATATACCAGCCTTCTCACCAGCAATTTCTCCAAGAGTATTCCCTGTTAACAGAATCCAATAGAAATAAACTGAATGAACAGTATCATTGGCATTGCAACATCATGTTAGATATATTCTGAGAATTCATGAATTTTATAAGATATTATCAAGAATACAAAGATTGAAAACTAACCAAGAATCTCCATGTGGTCATACCCTAAGGAAGTTATACCACAAACAAAAGGTTCTCGAATCTGAATAAGATTAAACACCTCGTCTGCACGAACACAATATTGAGAACATATATCTACCTAATTATCCACTGAGACTAACTAACAAACATTTGATATGCATGTTAGCTCAAACCAACAAATAAGCAAACCATCGAACACTTGGTGTGCATTGCGAAATTCATAGAGGGGAGGGAAGAAGAAAAAGAAAAATGCACGAGTGTTTCTCTGAATTCTTGTTGTGCGATCTTACGCTCCTAAGCCCGGATTTGCACAGCTTCGGCCTTGAGCTTCTTGCGCTCCTCATTGGCAACTTTAAGGGCTTCTCTGCGAGCTTTGTCCTTGCGCTGATTCTCGATCTGAAGCAGCTCCATTTCTTGGATGTACTGCTTGTGAACCTCCTTCACCAGCTTCCGAGGAAGGTATTGGAATCCAGGAACTTGTGGTTCTGGCGGTGGTTGTTGTGGTGCGAGGTAGTAGCGAACGACCGACAATGGCAGCGGAGGCGATGGCGGAGGAGGAGGAATGGAAGAGAGTGTGACGGAGAAATTTGGAGGGGATGAGTGTGGAGATGTGATACATTTGCATTTTAGCTAGATTAGATGGTTACTGATGAGCGGATAATTTATACGCTTTTTGGCATTGTTTTTAGTATGTTTTTAGTATATTTTAGTTAGTTTTTATTATGTTTTTATTAGTTTTTAAATAAAAATCACATTTCTGGACTTTACTATGAGTTTGTGTGTTTTTCTGTGATTTCAGGTATTTTCTGGCTAAAATTGAGGGACTTGAGCAAAAATCTGATTCAGAGGCTGAAAAAGGACTGCAGATGCTGTTGGATTCTGAACTCCCTGCACTCGAAGTGGATTTTCTGGAGCTACAGAATTCCAATTGGTGCGCTCTCAATTGTGTTGGAAAGTAGACATCCTGGGCTTTCCAGCAATATCTAATAGTCTATACTTTGCCCGAGATTTGATGGCCCAAACTGGCGTTCCAAATCAGCATAGAAATTCTGGCGTCAAAACGCCAGAACTGGCATAAAAGCTGGAGTTAAACGCCCAAACTGGCACCAAAGCTGGCGTTTAACTCCAAGAAAAGTCTCTACACATGAAAGCTGCAATGCTCAGCCCAAGCACATACCAAGTGGGCCCGGAAGTGGATTTCTGCATTAATTACTAATTTCTGTAACCCTAGGCTACTAGTTATCTATAAATAGGACCTTTTACTATTGTATTTTCATCTTGGGACGTTTAGTCCTTAGACCTTTGAGGCTGGCCATTCGGCCATGCTTAGACTATTTTCACTTATGTATTTTCAACGGTGGAGTTTCTACACACCATAGATTAAGGTGTGGAGCTCTGCTGTTCCTCATGAATTAATGCAAAGTACTATTGTTTTTCTATTCAACTCAAGCCTATTTTTGTTCTAAGATATCCATTCGTTCTTCAACATGATGAATGTGATGATCCGTGACACTCATCACCATTCTCACCTATGAACGCGTGCCTGACAACCACTTCCGTTCTACATGCAATCAAGCTTGAATGTGTATCTCTTGGGTTTCTAATCTAAGATTAGAACCTTCGTGGTATAGGCTAGAATCATTGGCAGTCAAAACCTTGTCTGTGGTATTCCGAGTAGGATCTGGGAAGGGATGACTGTGAGGAGCTTCAAACTCGCAAGTGTTGGGCGTAGTGACAGACGCAAAAGGATCAATGGATCCTATTCCAACATGATCGAGAACCAACAGCTGATTAGTCGTGCGGTGATAGCGCATCTGGACCATTTTCACTGAGAGGACAGGAAGTAGCCATTGACAACGGTGATGCCCAACATAAAGCTTGCCATGGAAAGGAGTATGAATGATTGGATGAAGGCAATAGGAAAGCAGAGGTTCAGAAGGAACAAAGCATCTCCATACGCTTATCTGAAATTCCTACCAATGAATTACATAAGTATCTCTATCTTATTTTATGTTTTATTCATATTTTAATTATCAATTCTCCATAACCATTTGAATCCGCCTGACTGAGATTTACATGGTGACCATAGCTTGCTTCAAGCCGACAATCTCCGTGGGATCGACCCTTACTCACGTAAGGTTTATTACTTGGACGACCCAGTGCACTTCCTGGTTAGTTGTGCGAAGTTGTGATAAAGAGTTGAGATTACAATTGTGCGTACCAAGTTGTTGGCACCATTGATGATCACAATTTCGTGCACCAAGTTTTTGGCACCGTTGCCGGGGAACAAACAATCCCCGTGCAACCAAGTTTTTGGCGCCGTTACCGGGGATTGTTCGAGTTTGGACAACTGACGGTTCATCTTGTTGCTCAGATTAGGTAATTTTATTTTATGTTTAAGCTTTTTACCTTTTAATTTTCGAAAAATTTCAAAAAAAAAAGTTGTATTTCTATTTTGTTCTTCAGAACTTTTAAGAATGAATTCTAGAGTTTCATGATGATTTGTTGAAGTCTGGCTGGCTGAGAAGCCATGTCTAATCTTTTGGACCGAGGTTTTAACTTTTCATCAGAAGGACTTGTTGATTTCTATCAATCTTGCTGTTGAACGTAATGATTTGCTAAAGCTTGGCTGGCCATTGGCCATGTCTAGTGTTTTGGACCAAAGTTTTCACTGAAAGCTTGGCTAGCTAGTAAGCCATGTCTAATTCCTGGACCGGAGTTTTAGACTAACATTGCATGATTTCTGGAATTCTCATTAAGAACTTTGAAGTCTTTTTTTTTCTTTTTCCACTTAATTTTCGAAAAAATTACAAAAAAAAAATTTATAAAATCTTAAAATAAAAAATATTTTATGTTTCTTGTTTGAGTCTAGTGTCTAATCTTAAGTTTGGTGTCAATTGCATTCTTCCAATTTTCAAAAATTATATGCATTATGTTCTTCATTGATCTTCAAGTTGTTCTTGATGATTTTCTTGCTCTGATCTTTAAATTCTCTTGTTTTGTGTCTTTTGTTGTTTCTCATATTCATTTTCAAATTATTATAGTCCTTAGTATACAAACTTCTAAGTTTGGTGTCTTGCATGCATTGTTTGTTTGATCTTAGTTTTTCATGATTAGTTGCATTTTGATTGTTTTTCACCATTAAAAATTCAAAAAAATTTTAAAATTGTGTCTTCTCAAGCCAATAATACAGAGAATTGAAGATTTAGAACATGCAGAAGAGGAATTACAGAGAAAAAGCTGGGCGTTTAAAACGCCCAATGAAGAAGGAAAACTGGCGTTTAAACGCCAGCCAGGGTACCTGTGATGATCGGATTTCTATTGGTAAAGAATAAGAGTGATCGCGTTGTAAGTATAGATTCTAAACCAATAGAAAATCCTTTCGTACAAACATTTTGGTTGTCACAAGTAACAAACCCCTTAATAAATTGATAACCGAAGTATTTAAACCTCGGGTCGTCTACTCAAGGAATTGCAGGGAAGTATGACTTATTATTAGCTATGGAAACGGTAGAATTTTGGGTTTTTAAAATAAGGAACAGGTAATTTAAATGACAAGTAAGATAAATTAACAATAATAAAATATCTTGGCAAGGTATAAGAATTAGAATTCCTATCCTAGTTATCCTTATCAGATGTGATGAGAATTGGGTTTTAATCCCACTTAGTTAAGTCAAGTGGACTAATTTGCTTGATCCTCAAGTCCTAATCAATCCTTGTGGGAAGACTAGCTTTAGAGCGATCTAGATCAATTAGTAATCTGCCAATTTCAACCACTACTGAGTTTGACAACTCAAGTGTTACCAATTACTTAACCAAAGCCAAAAGGAAGAAAATATCTAAATTAAATTAAAAGCATTCATAAATAGAATAAAACAATCATAAACTGAAATACCTCAAATAATATTAATTAAGAAAATCATAACATGAATGTAGCATAAGCTAAATTGGAAAGATAAATAATAATTAAAGGTATATAATAAATTAGAAAATAAATAAGAGAAACATTAAACTTGGAAACTGAGAAAAAATAATCCTAAATCCTAAAACTAAATCCTAAGAGAGAGGAGAGAACCTCTCTCTCTAAAAACTACATCTAAAACAAAAAATTGTGTATTATGAAAGCGTGTTTATGAATGGATGCATTCCCCCACTTTATAGCCTCTAATCTGTGTGTTCTGGGCTGAAAACTAGGTCAAAAATAGCCCAGAAATTGCCCCAGCGATTTCTGGTACGTTCAGGTCGCGGGAAAGTGACACGGAAGCGTCGTCCACGCGTTAGCGTGGATTGGGGTTTTGCCAGGTCACGTGTCCGTGTGATCCACGCGTTCGTGTCACTTGGCTTCAGGGCAGCTATGGCAAATTATATATTGTTGCAAATCCCCGGACGTTAGCTTTCCAACGCAACTAGAACCGCGTCATTTGGACCTTTGTAGCTCAAGTTATGGTCGTTTGAGTGCCAGGAGGTCAAGCTGGACAGCTGTAGCAGTTCCTTCAGTTTCCTGTATTCCTTCCACTTTTGCATGCTTCCTTTCCATCCTCCAAGCCATTCCTGCCCTGTAATCTCTTAAAACACTTAACACACATATCAAAGCATCTAATGGTAAAAAGAGAGGATTAATATTAGCAAATATAAGGTCAAAGAAGCATGTTTTCAATCATAGCACAAAATCAGGAAGGAGAATGTAAACTCATGCAAATAGTATGAATAAGTGGGTAAAGAGTTGATAAAATCCACTCAATTGAGCACAAGATAAACCATAAAATAGTGGTTTATCAACCTCCCCACACTTAAACATTAGCATGTCCTCATGCTAAGCTCAAGAGAAGCTATAAAGATGAAGAGGAATGGTAGATTAATATGAAATGCAACCTATCTATATGAATGCAACTACATGCAAAATGTTTCTACCTACTTAGTTAAAAGTAAACAAATCTTTCAAGAAGAAATATGAACTGACTTTCACTAATTCAAATCATGAAAATGAAGTAAAAATAGACTTGCAAGAAGAAAATAGCTCATGAAAGCAGGGAACAAGGGATTGGGCATCGAACCCTCACTGGTAGTGTATACACTCTAATCACTCAAGTGTTTAAGGTTTGATTCTCTCAATTCTCTACTAACCTTGCTTTCTAAGACTTGCTTTTCTTCTACCAATCAACAAAAATTTAATTCACAGATACACATATCAAGAGGTCTTTTAAGGGTTGTAATGGGGTTAGGGTCAAGGTAGGATTGTATTTGGCCAAGTGGACTAAAATCTGAGTCCTTAATTAACTTAAACTTTCCACCTAACTTTAGACAATCCATGTAATCACAATACCACATCTAACTATTCATTAACCATGTTTTCCACATATTCATGCATTCTAATTTCAAGTATAGTACATATGCATTGCTTTCACCATTTACTTTGGGGCATTTTGTCCCCTTTTTCTTATTTGCTATTTTTCTTTTCTCTTTTTTTATTATATATATATATATTTTTTTCTTTTCTTTTATTTTTCTCAATGCATATGATTAAATTATTGGATGCATGAATCATGTCCTAAACATTTTTTTTTCACATTTCAGAAAATTCTAACATACTCAATTCTCAAACCAAATGTTTCCAAATTCAAATTTCCCCATACTTAATTCATGAGCACTCTCACTAGTCTAAGCTAACCAAGGATTCAAATTAAGGACATTATTATTTTCTGCTTAGAGTTAATGATGTGCTAAAGTAAAGAACAAATGGGTATAATAGGCTCAACATTGGTTTGCAAAGAATAATGAAAGGGTAAGGCCATATGGGTATGTAAGCTCAGTGAAACAAGGCCTCAATCATGTAAGTGTATGCATACATCAAACCATGGAAATATAGAATTAAGCAAGACAAAGATCACAATTTTAGAGAGAAAACACACACCAAAAATAAAATATTGGTTGGTAAAATGCAACCAATTCAAATAGGCTCAAAAATCTCACAGGTTTTGTATGTTCGAGCTCTAAACCATGTTCCAGTATAATATTTCTTCAAACAAGTGTAACATTAAATTTTATTCAAATTAGTGAAATGCTCTAAAAGTTTTTGAAAAAGAAAATATTTCTTCAACCAAGTGGTAAAATATGCATAAAATCAAACAGATATGCAATCAAACATGTAAATGCAACAACTAACAAGGAAAATAAACCATTGGTGTTGAGATAGAAGAGTAACTAACCCATGGAGATCGATATCGACCTCCCTATACTTAAAGATTGCACCGTCCTCAGTGCATGCTGAGATGTACAAGTGGACGGGTTGCTGCAACTGACGCTTGTAGATAGAGAGGCCTTAGTTAGAGGTCTCTTGGTTCCTCTCCGTGCCTTCTCTTTTCCTTTCTTGGTACCCATGCCTAAGGAAGAGGAAAAAGAAAGAGTGTGTATAGAAAACTAAGACCGGAAGGGAGGAAATTCCAAGTGATAAGGAATGCCAAAGGAAAGATGATAGCCTAACTACATGGTAGCTACAACATGTAGGAAAGATAACAATAAAGATCAAAAAGGGCAATTCAAAATAATTAGATGCAAGAGGGTAAAAACATGCAAATAATAGGCATGAGAAGCATAGCTCAAGCATCAAGTGATAAATGTGCCAAATTAAAGAGCATGTGTAATGATGACAATTGTGAATGATAATCCCAAATACATTGGGTGTGCAAGTTAAAATAGGGATGAAAATAATGTAATCCAAATGTATATGAGAGCCATAAGTAAATGTCAATTGTCAAATCTCTCCTCAGAATAGCCACATGCTCAAATAAAATAAGGTACTATTCAAATAAAACTCCAACACCAACATAAAAATGCATGAAAAAGAATTTAAAAAGAAACCGAAAGGAAAGAACAAATAAATGTAAGAAATTAAAGGATAGAAGAGTAGAAGGGGAAAAGAAAAGAACCTTGATAATAGATGTAAAAAGAAAAGAATAAGGGAAAGATAAAAAGTGAGAAAGAATAGAGAAAGAAGAAAAGAGAAGAAAGAAATAATAAAATAGAAAACAAAAATAAGGATTTGGTGAAGAAAAGATAAGATATTTTGGCTGATGTGGATATGTTGTGCGGCGCTGGCGACGCGGATGCGTGAGTGACGCGGTCGCGTGGTGCGCGATAAGGTCAGGTGATGCGGACGCGTAGGTCACGCGATCGCGTGGCCTGATTTGTGCGATTTGCGCGAGTGCAGCCTCGCGTTCGTGCAACTCTCTGTTCGAAACTCTATTTGCCAAATTTTTAGGTGACGCGGTCGCGTGGTTGACGCGATCGCGTGGCTGGTCCATTTTTGGAAATGACGCGGACGCGTGGGGCACGCGGTCGCGTGATAGGGCTTGTGCTTCTAGCACGAGTCGAGCCACGTTCCAGCCCAACATTCTGCCGTACACCCCTTTACGTCGATTTTACAGAGCCATGCGTTCGCGTGGGTGACGCGGACGCGTGGGAGCCATTTTTTCCACATCACGTGGACGCATCAGCGACGCAGTCGCGTGGATCAATTTGTGCCAGAGGCACGCCTCCAGCCACGCTCTCTCGTGACTCTCTGTTCACTTTTCTTTTCTTCCTAATGCACTTGTGACGCGGACGCGTTAGCAACGCTGCCGCGTCGCGTGCGTGCTTCCCCTTTTTTTTTATATGCAAAAAGCAGAATGCAGTATACAAATGTTATGAATAATTCCAGGTTCAATGAAATAAAATAAAATTCAAAAATAAACAAAACTAAATAAAATTAAAATTGAAAAGGAATGATCATACCATGGTGGTTGTCTCCCACCTAGCACTTTTAGTTAAAGTCCTTAAGTTGGACATTTGGTGAGCTCCCTGTTATGGTGGCTTGTGCTTGAATTCATCCAGAAATCTCCACCAATGTTTGTGATTCCAATGGCCTCCGGGATCCCAAACTAGGCGCAGAAAGCCTTCAAGCAAGTTAAAGCAAGTGACAAGACCCCAAGAATGTTGATTGGTAGAATGAATTCCGGGGTCCCAAACCTTGCTTTTGCACCCGTCTTCTTGTTGACCATCTTTGTTCCAACCGGGTAGCAAGCAATCCGAATTCTCACTAAGACATCCAAACAGCTTCCTAAACCCATTCAATTGAGAATTGTACCAACCTTTGTACTTTAATTTGGAGCATGCAACCATATTGAACCTTGCATGACAATTCCTACCACTAACCATCTCCCGCTTGCTCTTATAGCCACAAAGAGCTCTAAGCTGACCATCTGTCACAAGCAAAGCATATTCAAGTGAGCTAATTAAGGTTAGAGATGAGAGATTTACCCACTTGAATGAAAGGATGGATGGTGATGGTTTTGGGGGAGAGGTCTCCAACAACTTTGGCAAGGTGATTTCCAGCTCAATTCCCTTGTGCTCTTCTTTGACAATTTCCACCTCTTTGCAAGCTTCTTCAATATCAACCTCTTCCTCTTGGTACCTTTCTTCCAATTTGATCTCTTCTTCATTGTTCAACAAGGGCATGGGAGGTTGTGCTTCTTCTTCTTTAATCTTCTTGTCAAGTCCAATGGGGGAGGATTCAAATGTAGATAAGAATTCATCAATGATGGAATCCATCTCTTGATCATCCCCTTCAAAATCTTCAACCATGATATGCCTTGGAGGTTGTACACCCTCCTCAACATCAATTTCAAACATCTTTGAAAGAGGCTTTATAACTTGACTTTCCCATGGGGGTTCAGCATCTCCTAAGTCTTCAACCAATTCTTCTTCTTTGATAATTTCGGCTTCCTCCACTTGTTTCAGTACAAAATCAAGCTCCTTACTGTCCATTAGAGTTTCTAGTATCTCCCTCATGCTGCGTTCTTCATTAGATTGCACACATGAAGCCATGGGGGTTCCTTGAGTGTCCGAATGTTGAGAGGGTAATCGATTTATTGCTTGATTCAATTGGTGGAGGGTGGCATAAAAATTTTCCACTATTTTCTTGAGACGATCCCTTGATTCTTGTCCAGCTTGAATAACATGATTAGGATCATAGTGCTCTTGAATTGATGGATGTAGACATGGTGTATATTGAGGTGGTGGTTCTAAGTATGGCTCATAAGGTGGTTGGTATAGTGGATACAGGTTAGGGTCATATAGTGGTATTTGGTGGTAAGGGGCTTGTGAGTATGGTGGTTCAAAGTTGTGTTGAGGAGATGGTTCATTGGCATATGATGGAGCTTGCTGGTAACTACAAGGGGGTCCACCATATCTATTGTCTTGGCATGCATTGTAGGATGGTCGTTGTCCATGGTATCTTGGAAGGTGATGTTGCCGAAAGGGTTGATCAGATCCTCGTGGCTCCTTCCATCTCTGATTGTTTTGACCTTGATGCATGTTCCTGTTATAATTTCCATTCCTTGCAACAGCATTGGGACCAAACTCAAAGCGAGAGGGGTGAGAACTCATAATAACAAATAAAAATTAAAAACGAAAATAAAAATAAATTTAAATTAAAAGGTTACTGAAATTTAAATTTTGAATTTGAAAATTAAATTTTGAATTTAAAAATTAAATTTTGAAATTTGAATTTGAAATTTTGAAATTTGAAATTTGAAATTTGAAATTTGAAATTTTGAATTTTAATTTTTTTTAAATTTTAAATTTTAAATTTTGAAATTTGATTTTTGAAATAAGATAAGATAAGATTTTGAAAAAGATATGATTTTTGAAAAAGATTTGAATTTTGAAATTTAAAACTAAGATAAGATAAGATGAAAAAATTTTAAAATAAAAATCTGAAATTTTTTTATATAAAAACAAATAAACAAGCAAAAAGCAAATATTTACAATAACCAATAATAAGGCACACGTTTGCAATTCCCCGGCAACGGCGCCATTTTGACGATCGGATTTCTATCGGTAAAGAATAAGAGTGATCGCGTTGTAAGTATAGATTCTAAAACAACAAAAAATCCTTTCGTATAAACGTTTTGGTTGTCACAAGTAACAAACCCCTTAATAAATTAATAACCGAAGTATTTAAACCTCGGGTCGTCTTCTCAAGGAATTTCAGGGAAGTATGACTTATTATTAGCTATGGAAAAGGTAGAATTTTGGGTTTTTAAAATAAGGAACAGGTAATTTTAATGACAAGTAAAATAAATTAACAATAATAAAATCTCTTGGCAAGGTATAAGAATTAGAATTCCTATCCTAGTTATCCTTATCATATGTGATGAGAATTGAGTTTTAATCCCACTTAGTTAAGTCAAGTGGACTAATTATCTTGATCCTCAAGTCCTAGTCAATCCCTGTAGGAAGACTAGCTTTAGAGCGATCTAGATCAATTAGTAATCTGCCAATTTCAACCACTGCTGAGTTTGACAACTCAAGTGTTACCAATTACTTAACCAAAGGCAAAAGGAAGAAAATATCTAAATTAAATTAAAAGCATTTATAAATAGAATAAAACGATCATAAACTGAAATACCTCAAATAATATTAATTAAGAAAATCATAACATGAATGTAGCATAAGCTAAATTGGAAAGATAAATAATAATTAAAGGTATATAATAAAATAGAAAATAAATAAGAGGAACATTAAACCTGGAAATTGAGAAGAAATAATCCTAAATCCTAAAACTAAATGCTAAGAGAGAAGAGAGAACCTCTCTCTCTAAAATCTACATCTAAAACTAAAAATTGTGTATTATAAAAGCGTGTTTATGAATGGATGCATTTCCCTACTTTATAGCCTCTAATCTATGTATTCTGGGCTGAAAACTGGGTCAAAAACAGCCCAGAAATCGCCTCCAGTGATTTCTGGTATGTTCAGGTCGCGGGAAAGTGACGCGGAAGCGTCGTCCACGTGTTAGCGTGGATTGGGGTTTTTCCAGGTCACGCGTCCGCGTGATCCACGCGTTCGCGTCACCTGGCTTCGGAGAAGCTATAGAAAATTATATATCGTTGCGAAGTCCCGGATGTTAGCTTTCCAACGCAACTGAAACCGCATCATTTGGACCTCTGTAGCTCAAGTTATGGTTGTTTGAGTGCCAGGAGGTCAGGCTGGACAGCTTTAGCAGTTCCTTCAGTTTCCTGTATTCCTTCCACTTTGGCATGCTTCCTTTCCATCCTCCAAGCCATTCCTGCCCTGTAATCTCTGAAAACACTTAACACACATATCAAGGCATCTAATGGTAATAAGAGAGGATTAATATTAGCAAATATAAGGTCAAAGAAGCATGTTTTCAATCATAGCACAAAATCAGGAAGGAGAATGTAAACTCATGCAAATAGTATGAATAAGTGGGTAAAGAGTTGATAAAATCCACTCAATTGAGCACAAGATAAACCATAAAATAGTGGTTTATCAACCTGGCTGGGCGTTAAATGCCCAAAAAGGTAGCATTTTAGGCGTTAAACGCCAGAATGGATGCCATTCTGAGCGTTTAACGCCAGGAGGACACTAGAGGGAAGATTTTGTTTTTAATTCAAATCTTTTTCAAATCATATCTCTTCAATCATATCTTTTCAAAATCAATTTCTTTCCATTTTTTAAATTATTATTATTTTCGAAAATCCTTGCTACAACTGGTGATTTAATTCAAAATTTTCAAGTTGTTACTTGCCTATTAAGAAAGGATCAAATTTTAATTCTAGAATCATATCTTTTAATTTTCTGTTAGTCAAGTAATCAACTTTAATTTAAAAAAAAATTCTCTTTTTAATTTGATTCTCAATCATATCTTCTCAATCATATCTTTTCAATCACATCTTTTTCAAAATTAATTTTCAATCATATCTTTTTTATTTCTAATTTCAAAATCTTTTCCAAAAATCACATAATTTCTTTCCCAATCTTAGTTTTCGAAAATCATTTACCAAATTTTCAAAATTTCTTTTAATTATTTCAAAATATTTTTACTTTAATGTCAAAAATTCTTTCCCTCTTCCCAATTCCTTCTATTTAAAGGACTAACACTTCTCCATTATCAGCAATTCGAACTCTGTCCCTCTTGATAAGTTCGAATTATCTCTTCTCTACCTCATCCTTATATTTTTATTTTCCTTTGACACCTCAAGGAATCTCTATACTGTGACATAGAGGATTCCATATTTTCTTCTCCTCTCTTTTCATATGAGCAGGAGCAAGGACAAGGGCATTCTTGTTGAAGCTGATCCTGAACCTGAAAGAACCTTGAAGAGAAAGCTAAAAGAAGCTAAAGTACAACTCTCTATAGAGGACCTAACAGAAACTTTCAAACAGGAAGAAGCCATGGCAGCCGAAAACAACAAAAATGCCAACAATGCAAGGAAGATGCTTGGTGACTTTACTGCACCTACTCCCGACTTCTATGGGAGAAGCATCTCAATTCCTGCCATTGGAGCAAACAACTTTGAGCTTAAGCCTCAATTAGTTTCTCTGATACAACAGAATTGCAAGTTTCATGGACTTCCATTGGAAGATCCTCATCAGTTCTTAGCTGAATTCTTGCAAATATGTGACACTGTCAAGACCAATGGGGTTGATCCCGAGGTCTACAAGCTTATGCTTTTTCCCTTTGCTGTAAGAGACAGAGCTAGAACATGGTTGGATTCACAACCTAAAGAAAGCTTGAACTCTTGGGAAAAGCTAGTCAATGCCTTCTTGGCAAAGTTCTTTCCACCTCAAAAATTGAGCAAGCTTAGAGTGGAAGTCCAAACCTTCAGACAGAAGGAAGGTGAATCCCTCTATGAAGCTTGGGAAAGATACAAGCAATTGATCAGAAGGTGTCCTTCTGACATGCTTTCAGAATGGAGCATCATAGGTATCTTCTATGATGGTCTGTTTGAACTGTCCAAGATGTCATTGGACAGCTCTGCTGGAGGATCTCTTCATCTGAAGAAGACGTCTGCAGAAGCTCAGGAACTCATTGAAATGGTTGTAAATAACCAATTCATGTACACCTCTGAAAGAAATCCTGTGAATAATGGGACAAGTAAGAAGAAAAGAGTTCTTGAGATTGATACTCTGAATGCCATATTGGCTCAGAACAAAATATTGACTTAGCAAGTCAATATGATTTCTCAGAGTCTGTCTGAAATGCAAGTAGCAACAGTCAGTACCAAAGAAGCTTCATCTGAAGAAGAAGCTTATGATCCTGATAACCTAGCAATGGAAGACGTGAATTACATGGGAGAATCCTATGGAAACACCTATAATCCTTCATGGAGAAATCATCCCAACCTCTCATGGAAGGATCAACAGAGGCCTCAACAAGGCTTCAACAACAATAATGGTGGAAGAAATAGGTTTAGCAATGGCAAACCTTTTCCATCATCTTCTCAGCAACAAACAGAGAATTCTAAGCAGAACCACTCTAAATTAGCAACTGTAGTCTCCGATTTAATTAAAACCACTCAAAGTTTCATGACTGAAACAAGGTCCTCCATTAGAAATTTGGAGGCACAAGTGGGTCAGCTGAGTAAGAAAGTTACTGAACTCCCTCCTAGTACTCTTCCAAGCAATACAGAAGAGAATCCAAAAGGAGAGTGCAAGGCCATCAACGTAACCCACACGGCCGAACCTGGAGAGGAGGAAGAGGCAGTGATCTCCACTGAGGAAGACCTCAATGGACGTCCACTAGCCTCCAAGGAGTTCCCTAATGAGGAACCATGGGAATCTGAGGCTCACACTGAGACCATAGAGATTCTATTGAACTTACTTTTGCCATTCATGAGCTCTGATGAGTATTCTTCCTCTAAAGAGGATGAAGATGTTACTGAAGAACAAGTTGCTAAGTACCTTGGAGCAATCATGAAGCTAAATGCCAAGCTATTTGGTAATGAGACTTGGGAGGATGAACCCCCCTTGCTCACCAAAGAACTGGATGACTTGACTAGGCAGAAATTACCTCTGAAGAGACAAGATCTTGAAAAGTTCTCAATACCTTGTACCATAGGCACCATGACCTTTGAGAAGGCTCTATGTGACCTAAGGTCAAGCATAAACCTCATGCCTCTCTCTGTAATGGAGAAGCTAGGGATCCTTGAGGTACAAGCTCCAAGTATCTCACTAGAGATGACAGACAATTCAAGGAAACAGGCTTATGGACTTGTAGAGGATGTCTTGGTAAAGGTTGAAGACCACTACATCCCTGCTGATTTCATAATCCTAGATACTAGGAAGTGTATGGATGAATCTATCATCCTTGGTAGACCCTTCCTAGCCACAGCAAAAGCTGTGATTGATGTTGACAGAGGAGAATTGGTCCTTCAAGTGAATGAGGACTCCCTTGTGTTTAAAGCTCAAAGATCTCCCTCTGTAACCATGGAGAAGAAGCATGAAAAGCTTCTCTCAATACAGAGTCAAACAAAACCCCCACATTCAAACTCTAAGTTTGATGTTGGGAGGCCACAACCAAACTCTAAGTTTGGTGTTAAGAGGCCATCATCATGCTCTGAGTATCTGTGAGGCTCCATGAGAGCCCACTGTCAAGCTACTGACATTAAAGAAGCGCTTGTTGGGAGGCAACCCAATTTTACTTATCTATGTTAAATTTCTATTTTCTATTGTTATTTTATGTTTTCTGTAGGTTGATGATCATGTGAAGTCACAAAAATAATTGAAAAAGTAAAAACAAACTAAAAAACAGAATGAAAAACAGCACACCCTGGAGGAGAAGCCTACTGGCGTTTAAACGCCAGTAAGAGTAGCAGAATGGGCGTTAAATGCCCAGTCTGGCACCATTCTGGGCGTTTAACGCCAGAAATGGGCACCAGACTGGCGTTTAACGCTAGAAATGGGCACCAGACTGGCGTTTAACGCCAGAAAAGGGCAAGAAGCTGGCATTTAACGCCAGAAATGGGCACTAGACTGGCGTTTAACGCCAGAAATGGGCAGCAACCTGGCGTTTAACGTCAGGATTGGCAGCAAAGGGCATTTTGCAAGCCTAATTGGTGCAGGGATGAGAAATCCTTGACACCTCAGGATCTGTGGACCCATAGGATCCCCACCAACCTCAACTCACTCTCTCTCTTCTTCACACCTTTTCATAATACTCTTCCCCAAATACCCTTCACCAATCACCTCAATACCTCTTCCCCAAAAAACCCCTCTCCTATCAAATCCTACCCTCTTCTCCATAATCCCTTCACCAATCCACATCCATCCATCATAAAATCCCACCTACCTCACCATTCAAATTTAAACCACTTTCCCTCCCAAACCCACCCATACATGGCCAAACCCTACCCCACTCTCCACTCCTATATAAACCCATCTTCACTCTTTCATTTTCACACATCATACATACTACTAATCCCCCTTGGCCGAACCATAAAACCCCCTCCATCTCCTCCATTTTCTTCTTCTACTCTTTTCTTTCTTCTTTTGCTCGAGGACGAGCAAACCTTTTAAGTTTGGTGTGGTAAAAGCGTTGCTTTTTATTTTTCCATAACCATTTATGGCACCTAAGGCCAGAGAAACCTCTAGAAAGAGGAAATAGAAGGCAAAAGCTTCCACCTTTGAGTCATGGGAAATGGAGAGATTCATCTCAAAGGTCCATCAAGACCACTTCTATGAACACCCTCAGTGAAGAGGACAAGCTCATCACTAAAAAGAGGATAGAGCAAATAAGAGAGCCCACTTATGGAGCTCTACAAGAGCATGAGGAAATCCCTCATCAAGAAATCTCTGAGATGCCTCAAGGGATGCATTTTCCTCCACAAAATTATTGGGAGCAAATCAACACATCCCTAGGAGAATTAAGTTCCAATATGGGACAACTAAGGGTGGAGCACCAAGAGTATTCTATCCTCCTCCATGAAATTAGAGAAGACCAAAGAGTTATGAGAGAGGAGCAACAAAGGCAAGGAAAAGTTATTGAGGAGCTCAAACACTCCATAAGATCTTCAAGAGGAAGAACAAGCCGCCATTACTAAGGTGGACCCGTTCTTTAATTTTCTTGTTCTTATTTTTCTGTTTTTTGAAATTATGCTTTATATTTTATTTATGTTTGTGTCTTATTACATGATCACTAGTGTCTTAGTGTCTATGCCTTAAAGTTATGAATGTCCTATGAATCCATCACCTTTCTTAAATGAAAAATGTTTTTAATTGCAAAAGAACAAGAAGTACATGAATTTTGAATTTTAAAACAGTTTAATTATTTTGATGTGGTGGCAATACTTTTTGTTTTCTGAATGAATGCTTGAACAGTGCATATTTTTGAATTTGTTGTTTGTGAATGTTAAAATTGTTGGCTCTTCAAAGAATGATGGAAAAGGAAAAATGTTATTGATAATCTGAAAAATCATAAAAATGATTCTTGAAGCAAGAAAAAGCAGTGAATAGCAAAGCTTGCAAAAAAGAAAAAAGAAAAAAAATGGCAAAAAAAAAAGAAAGAAAAAGAAAAAGCAAGCAGAAAAAGCCAATAGCCCTTTAAACCAAAAGGCAAGGGTAAAATAAAAAGGATCCAAGGCTTTGAGCATCAGTGGATAGGAGGACCCATAGGAATAAAATCCCGGCCTAAGCGGCTAAGCTGTCCCTAACCATGTGCTTGTGGCGTGAAGGTGTCAAGTGAAAACTTGAGACTGAGCGGTTAAAGTCGTGGTCCAAAGCAAAAAGAGTGTGCTAAGAGCTCTGGACACCTCTAATAGGAGACTCTAGCAAAGCTAAGTCACAATCTGAAAAGGTTCACCCAGTTATGTGTCTGTGGCATTTATGTATCTGGTGGTAATATTGGAAAATAAAATGCTTAGGGTCACGGCCAAGACTCATAAAGTAACTGTGTTCAAGAATCAACATACTGAACTAGGAGAATCAATAACACTATCTGAATTCTGAGTTCCTATAAAAGCCAATCATTCTGAACTTCAAAGGATAAAGTGAGATGCCAAAACTATTGAGAAGCAAAAAGCTAATAGCCCCGCTCATCTAATTAAGACTGAACTTCATTGATATTTTTGGAATTCATTGTATATTCTCTTCTTTTTATCCTACTTTGTTTTTGGTTGCTTGGGGACAAGCAACAATTTAAGTTTGGTGTTGTGATGAGTGGATAATTTATGCGCTTTTTGGCATTATTTTTAGTATGTTTTTAGTATATTTTAGTTAGTTTTTATTATGTTTTTATTAGTTTTTAAATAAAAATCATATTTCTAGACTTTACTATGAGTTTGTATATTTTTCTGTGATTTCAGGTATTTTTTGGCTGAAATTGAGGGACCTGAGCAAAAATCTGATTCAGAGGCTGAAAAATGACTGCAGATGCTGTTGGATTATGACCTCCCTACACTCGAAGTAGATTTTCTGGAGCTAAAAAAACCCAATTGGCGCGCTCTAAATTGCGTTGAAAAGTAGACATCCTGGGCTTTCCATCAATATATAATAGTCTATACTTTGCCCGAGATTTGATGGCCCAAACTAGCGTTCCAAGTCAGCATAGAAATTCTGGCGTCAAAACGCCAGAACTGGCATAAAAGCTGGAGTTAAACGCCCAAACTGGCACCAAAGCTGGCGTTTAACTCCAAGAAAAGTCTCTACACATGAAAGCTGCAATGCTCAGCCCAAGCACACACCAAGTGGGCCCGGAAGTGGATTTCTGCATTAATTACTTATTTCTGTAACCCTAGGCTACTAATTATCTATAAATAGGACCTTTTACTATTGTATTTTCATCTTGGGACGTTTAGTCCTTAGACCTTTGAGGCTGGCCATTCGGCCATGCTTAGACTATTTTCACTTATGTATTTTCAACAGTGGAGTTTTTACACACCATAGATTAAGGTGTGGAGCTCTACTATTCCTCATGAATTAATGCAAAGTACTATTGTTTTTCTATTCAACTCAAGCCTGTTTCTGTTCTAAGATATCCATTCGTTCTTCACCATGATGAATGTGATGATCTGTGACACTTATCACCATTCTCACCTATGAACGCGTGCCTGACAACCACTTCCGTTCTACATGCAATCAAGCTTGAATATGTATCTCTTGGGTTTCTAATCTAAGATTAGAACCTTCGTGGTATAGGCTAGAATCATTGGCGGTAATTCTTGAGATTCGGAAAGTCTAAACCTTGTCTGTGATATTCCGAGTAGGATCTGGGAAGGGATCACAGTGACGAGCTTCAAACTCGCGAGTGTTGGGCGTAGTGACAGACGCAAAAGGATCAATGGATCCTATTCCAACATGATCGAGAACCAACAGCTGATTAGCCGTGCAGTGACAGCGCATTTGGACCATTTTCACTGAGAGGACGGGAAGTAGCCATTGACAACGGTGATGCCCAATATAAAGCTTGCCATGGAAAGGAGTATGAATGATTGGATGAAGGCAACAGGAAAGCAGAGGTTCAGAAGGAACAAAGCATCTCCATACGCTTATCTGAAATTCCTACCAATGAATTACATAAGTATCTCTATCTTATTTTATGTTTTACTCATATTTTAATTATCAATTCTCCATAACCATTTGAATCCGCCTGACTGAGATTTACAAGGTGACCATAGCTTGCTTCAAGCTGACAATCTCCGTGGGATCGACCCTTACTCACGTAAGGTTTATTACTTGGACGACCCAGTGCACTTGCTGGTTAGTTGTGTGGAGTTGTGATTACAATTGTGCGTACCAAGTTGTTGGCGCCATTGATGATCACAATTTTGTGCACCAGTTACTTTAATTAATTTCAGCTCAATTTCATGCATTTTAGTTGAAAGAAACAAGCACTTAGATGGATTCTTTCATCATGCTTTGATATGTTAAGAACTAAGTGGATTCTGCTCAATTTCATGCAAACAACTCAAGAAAAGTATGAATGAGTGAGTCATCTAAAATTAGTTGCTCAAGAGACAGAGCTTTTGATGTATTACTATTTCTTTGTGACCAGGAACAAGGGGGAGAGCGCCCTTGGCACAGCGTTCTTGCAAGGAGCGCTCCTTCACCAGCCCAGGATAGCGCTACGCTCGTTTAAAGTGCGCTACGTTCTCCTGCAGCACCATACATGACCAGGATAACGCTACGCTCACATTCAAGAGCGCTCTGTGCTTGTGTGCGTATGCACATGAGGAGCTACGTTCTTCACCCAGGAGCGCCTGTGATAGTTTTCAAAGTTGGGATTGAAAATTTGGCTAGTGACGCGTACGCGTGGGTGACGCGTACGCATGGAAGTGGCATTTTTGAAGGGTCACGCGAATGCATGGATAAAGAGGCAGCGAGGAAGTGGTATTTTTGAAAGGGCACGCGTACGCGTGGATGATGCGTACGCGTGGGAGAGCAGCCTTGGCACGAACGCTATGCTCTCCAGGAGAGTGCTGAAGATGATGCGCACGCGTGGGTGACTTGTACGCATAACAAGTGCTGAAGATAGTGATGACGCGCACGCGTGGATGACGTGCACGCGTGGATGCATGAGCGCTACGCTTTCCTCAAGAACGCTACGTTCTCCTGGAGCAGCATATTCCAAGTACCAACTAAAAAGCCCACTTGAAGCAACTTGCAAGTACACCTGAAGAAGCCACTGAACTAGTATAAATAGGGGGCACCTTGATTCATTGAAGACTTCTTCTAGATCTTCTTTTTACTTCTCTTTCTTTCAGATTCTTTGTACGTTGCACTTTTTGGAATTTTTACTTTCTGCTCAGACTCTACATCACTTCCAATTTCACTTTCTGCTTATAGTTTTATTTCCTTTTTCTTTCCTATGCTTAGTTTAATTTCCAGTTTTGAATTTCTATTTCTACTTGGAGCTATGAGCCACCAAACCCCATTTTCACTAGGGGGAGGAGCTCTGTTGGTTTTAATGAATTAATACTCCTTCTTTTCTTCTCAATTTAATTTGATTTATCTAAGAGGGAACTCTTGTGCTTTATAGATTCAATTACTATCGAGAGAGGAATTGAATCTACTTGAATTGTGTGATGAACTTGAGAAAGAAGTCATAGAATTCAGTTTGGGTTTTATCCTCTTATGATTCTCTTGATTGATATATTCTGGGTTGGTATGTGAGATGTAACCACCCTAAATTGAAATCCAGAGAGTTGTGTGGCAGTTGGGATTAGAAATTGATCTTCATCTCTTCTCATGAGTAATTAGATCAAGAGATTGGCAATTGTTTATGATAAGAGAAATTGAGTCACCAAGAGATTGGGATCTAATCATTCACAATATGCCATAGATCTGTTTACATGACTGAGAAGGAATTGATCACCATTAATTCATGAGAAATCAACATCTCTGATTCCTAGTGATCCTAACCATCACAAGTTTTCACTTCAATTTCTTTTAAGTTTCTAATCACCCAATACCAAATTTCCATGTTTAATTCCTGCAATTTATAAATCCAGTCATTTACAATTCAGCTTTTACATTCTTGCAATTTACGCTTCTGCTATTTACATTTCGGTTCTTATTTTCTTGCACTTTAAGTTTCTGCTATTACATCTCCAGTCATTTAATTCATTCTCTTCTACTTTCAGTCATTTCAATTTCCTGTCATTTATATTTCTGAACTTTACTTTCATGGTGAATATATCAAGAAATCACAAATTGTTTGCCTAACTAGAACACCATTTAACTAAAATTGCTTAATCTACTAATCTTCGTGGGATCCACCTCACTCTTGTGAGTATTATTACTTGATACGACCCGGTATACTTGTCGGTAATTACATGAAATTAAATTTTCCGTATCAAAACGCACTATCGTGATTGAAATGCAAAGCTCGTGGCAGTGACAAGCCTTATTTTAATATTTTTCGATGAATATTTTAAATTACAGACAAATTTTCTGTCTATAATAATTTAATAAAATGTAACATTTTTGTCCATTTAATTACAGACGGATTTTCCGTCGGTAACCATTTCCCACGAAAAAAATTATTTTTTCCAACAGAATTATCGACGGATTCTCTTTTTCGTCTGCAATTTATGCTAATTCATTTTTTTTTGGTTTCTGACAAAAAATTCCTCGAAAATTCTGTCTATATTTTTGTGGGATAAAATTCGTCGGAAATATCCGTCTAAAATAACTAATTTTCTAGTAGTGAGAGTAGTCTTCACAAGAAGTCCAGTCATACCACATATTGTGAACCGGATCCTGTCTCTGGAGCATGTTGAACTGATTCATGCATGAGAGCACAGAGAGAAAGTTCACAATGAGGGGCGAAGATTTGAGCCCCTATGAATCTTCGTAAAGGAGCTGTTCGTCAAGCTAATGACGGTAAAGAAGCGCTTGTTGGGAGGCAACCTAACCATACGTATCCTATAGCTTACTTTTACTTTTTTTTATGCTATTTTAGTTTATTTGAGTTTGATTGCATATTAAGTTATTTTCTATTAATTTACATAGTTTTTCTCATATTTCTAACGTTTGTGATCATGTGTAGCAATTAGAACAGAAACAAGAAAGCATATCAGGACAAACAGAACACCTTGGAGGATACTTGGTGCATGAATTTTAAACTCGCACAACTGAACCGACAAGTGCATCAAGTCATCCAAGTAATACCTCAGGTGAGTGAGGGTCGAATCCCACGAGGATTGCCGGATTGAAATTCACAAGCATACATGCAAGCTAACTATTTCTCAAGTGCTTTGGGAACAAGCAACTTCCAATAACTTTACAGGAACCTCCTGAGAAAATGGTGCACCATCATCCAAGGAAGTGAATGAGCAAAAACTATGGATGATGACAACAAGGGGACAGCTAGAAACCATCACCGAAGGTTGTATTGTTACTTAATTCCATATACTTGAAATGCTAAAAATTGGAAGTCCCAAGGTGCCCTCGATTAATAGTTACTCATTAGTTTAAATCATTAGAATTTAATGTTTGTTTTTATTATTTCGTCATATATGTGCTGGTTTTAATGTCAATGCTGCATCTTCACCTTGTTTACTTGTATGCTTGTCCTTTTTAAGCCAAATAAAAAGAGAATGTTTGTTATAAAAGACCAGAGTGGAATTCATATTGTGGAGTAAGTTCCTAATTTTGTGGTGTGGTAATAGATTAGCTAAGTTGGTTCACCAATAAGGTAGGAAGGCAACTATCTGTCCTGAATCATATGCTTGAAACACACCCCCATGAGACTAGCTAAATAACAAGATCCTAATAAGAAAAAGGGAAAGAGAAAATGAAAGTTGAAAAAAATAAAAGAAAAAAAAGAGTAAGAAATAAGGCTAGGCACCAAAGGTTTGAATCTTGAGGCAAGTGTCTGTGGTGTTCCTGTGTAAGGGATTTACTTGGATGAATAAGCTCTTAGGGGTGCCTTATCACTTGGTAACTTGGGTTAACTAACCCGGGATTATCAGCTGAAAGTCCACTATCAAGAGTAACCTTTGCTACAGAACACTTAGTAACCCAAAGAGGTGCTGGACACCAAGGTCTTAAGAAAAGAAAATAACAAACCATGTGCCTGTGGTGTGTATGTATGGGGGAAAGAGACTTGAGGGAGTAAGTCCTTTGGGGTGTCTTAACACCTAGCACCTTGAACCAACTGGTTCGGGAGTGCTGGCTGAAAGCTTAACTTAAAGAGTCGCCCACTCACAGAGCACTTAGCCTAAGAGCACAATCAAACCCTGAAAACAACAAAAGGATCAATGAATAACAGTCTCATAGGGTGCAATCAAGTGAGTATTCCAGGACATGATAAAGGTCTGAAAGCCAGTGAAAGAATGAACCTAAGTTGCTATGCATGAAACCACCATAAAACCAAGGACATGACTTCCACAATAATGACTCATTTCTCTTGGCATTTCATTCATCATTCTCTTGTTCCAGTACTTGCTTAGGGACAAGCAAGCTTTAAGTTTGGTGTTGTGATGCCAGGGCATTTTGGCCAGTTTCACTGACCTTTTCTTTACTGTTCTAGGGTAGTTTCATGCATTTTCTTAGGAAATAAGCAAGTTTTGGGTAGAATTTCACTTACATCTTGATTCAAGCAAACATTGTGCACTTTACATGATTTCATGAGAATTATGCAAGAATTGTATGACAAACTGGATGATGCATGTCTCATGATTTGGATTAGAACTTTGATGCACTCTATTGGTTAATTTCAGGACAAAGGAAGCAAGGAAGAACCACGTTAGCAGCAACGTTAGTCTAACTAACGTAACCACTAACGTGGGATGGGAGCTAGCTTGCAACGTTAATGAGAAAAGTAATTGCCAATAACGTCCTCGAAGCCATCATATCCTACGTTAAGAGTCACGTTAACTAAGTTAACGTGAACTCTAACGTGGAAGAAGAAAATGAAGCCAACGTTAGCGACACTCACCTTTGTCACTAACGTTGGACCAAGCTCATATTGGCCACGTTAAGAGCCACGTTAACTCAGATAACGTGGACTCTAACGTGGGGAAGCAAAAGAATGGCCAACATTAGTGACACTCACCTTTATCACTAACGTTGGACTAAGCCACTTTGAGCCACGTTAGTTGTAAGTTAACGTGGAAGCTAACGTGGAGGCAGCAAGAATCGCCAACGTTAGTGACACTCACCTTTGTCACTAACGTTGGAATGAGCCACTATGAGCAATGTTAACTCCCACGTTAACGTAGTTAACGTGGAAGCTAACGTGGATGAAAGAATGATGAGCCAACGTTAGTGACACTCACCTTTGTCACTAATGTTGGAGATGGCTATCACCACCACGTTAGAAGCCATGTTAACCTAGTTAACGTGAACTCTAACGTGGGAAGTATGGGCATTTTGAAATGTTAGTGACAAAGGTAAGTGTCACTAACGTTTTCGAAGATTTGGCAAGCCTACGTTAAAGGTCACGTTAGCCACACTAACATGAACTCTAACGTAGGGAAGGGAGGATTCTCAATGTTATTGGAAAAGGTAAGTCCCAATAACATGTGCAAAGGATTAAGAAGCAACGTTAGTGGTCACGTTGGTGCCACTAACGTTGAAGTTAACGTGGATCACCCTTGGGTTAGGAACGTTAGTGAAAAAGGTGACTGCCACTAACGTTCTCGAACCCACACTTTCACTTAACGTTAACGCCACTAACGTCCTAAGCTAAAAGTCCCTGCCTACTTCATACTTTCTCTCTGCAAGTAAAGCTAAGCCCACTGAAGAGGATAACTGCTTCAAACTCAAGATCCAAAGGCCCATATCCAAGATTTGAAGAACCAACTAGAAGATCAGAAGAGTAGTATATATAGGGGTAGTTTTGAATAAAAAAGGGGGTTGAAAATTTGAGAACTACTCTCTGTATTTTACTTTCTCTGCAACTTTTAGTTTAATTCTCAGAATGTACTATCCATCTATGCTTTTCATTCCCAGAGCTATGAACAACTAAACCCCTTTCATTGGGTTAGGGAGCTCTGTTGTAATTTGATGGATCAATATTAGTTTTCATTATTCTTCTTCTATCTTTTCTCTTGATTTTACTAGAAAGATTTCAATCTTCATTCAATTGGGTAGTTATCTTGGAAAAGAAGCTATTCATACTTGGATCTCTTCGGAACTTTTGAAGAGGAATGAAGAGATCATGCTAGAAATGCTTTCTCATGTTGGACCAAATTGGGGTTTGGATGGATATAGTGACATATAATCCTACCAACACTTTGATTTGGAAATACATGTGGTATAATCAGTGACCATACTTCATCTCTTCTCATGAGCAATTGACCAAAGAATTGGCTATTGATCAAGATTTGAGAGATTGAATTACCAAGAAATTGGAATTCGATCACTTAAGATTGCCAAGGAGATCAATGAATGCATTGATTGAGGAAGAGATGAAAATGAACTTGATCCGGAGAATGCAACATCTCCTAAGCCCAATGAATTCCCCATTTCTGATTTTACCCATTCTCTATAAATTCTGCAATCTACTTTTATGAGCATCTTCCCCATTCCCATTTAAGATTCTGCAATTTACTTTCCGCTATTTACATTCAGCTCTTTATTTCCAGCATTTACGTTTTCTGCTATTTACTTTCCCGCAATTTAATTTTCTGCAAATCTCAAACCTAATTTTGCTTAGTTCAACTAGAACATTCCTCTAATTAAAGTTGCTTGACCAATCAATCCCTGTGGAATTCGACCTCACTCTATTGTGAGTTTTTACTTGACGACAATTCGGTATACTTGCCGAAGGAAAATTGTTAAGAGACAAGTTTCTGTGCATCATAGGTGCATAAACCAACAATAACAAAATCGATAAATGGCAAGGATATAAGTGATTAAGCAATGGGTCGTGGTCATTAATCTCCTCAGATCCAGACTAAACATCCGAACGGACTAGATCAATCTGGGAGAGGGTGAAGCGCACGCAAGTTAATCCCTTTGTTGATTCTACTCAAAATGCCACAGACAAGGTCGGATCTTCCAGATCAGAGACTATTGCTCTTATGGTTCTAGCCCTTAGAGCCACAGGAACCTCAATTGCCCCTGACTAACGAGGTTATATGTCACATAACCCGATTAATCCAGATAATTCTGTTGGAACCCGTGATGCATCCTCAAGCTGTAACTCAATACTATCATGGTCAAGACTCGTAAAGAACTCATGTAGAATCAAGATTCATAAGGATGAAGAACGACAATGCATCATAGAATAGAATCACACATTCATTGAAATAGAAAAGTAATTGTATTAATTCATAGGAATCAGCAAAGCTCCTAACCTTAACTTAGGAGGTTTAGTTGCTCACACTGTACAGAGAGTAATATGAAATGTTTGAAAAGTGGTCAAAGAGATAAAGATTGGAGAAGATCCTAAACAAGGATGATCTTCCCTTATTTATACTAATCTAATAATTAAAAATTATAAAAATGAAGTAAACTAAGTTGACTAATGCGAAAATCTACTTCTGGGCCCACTTGGTGAGTGTTTGGGCTGAGCTTGGCTTCTAAGTTGAAGGAGTGGGCATTGAGCACCCTCTAGGGAGTGAGTACGTTGCTTCCTTGCTCCCCTTGTGGCATTGAACGCTAGGTTTGGCATTCAACACTGGCCTTGGTCCTCTTGGGGCGTTGAATGCCCCCACAAGGGGTAGTTTGGGCGTTCAACGCCCTTTTTGGGCAGTCCAATCTAAAGAAAAGTATAGACTATTATATATTGCTGGAAAGCTCTGGAAGTTAACTTTCGAACGCCGTTAAGAATGAGTCATTTGAACCTCTATAACTTCAGAAATGATTGTTTAAATACACGGAGGTCAGATTCTGACAGCATCTGCTATGCTTTCCTTGCCTCTAGATCAGACTTTTGCCAAAACTTGCCAAATTCACCCAAAATTCACCTAAAATCATAAGAAAAACATAAAAGCTCAAAGTAGAATCCAAAAAGTTAATTTTGCATAAAAACCTACTAAAACATAATAAAACTCAACAAAACATACTGAAAACACTAAGAAAATGACATCAAAAAGCGTATAAAATATCCGCTCATCAGAATACCAAACTTAAACTGTTGCTTGTCCTCAAGTAATAAAAAACAAGTAGGATTAAAAAGAAGAGAGAGACACTGGTACGCGGATTCGTGATCACACTTTAATTATGTAAAGTTCATTGCTCTTTCTTTCCCTGGAAATGGCGCCAAAAACATGATGCCAAAACCACGGTTCACAACTCCGTGTAACTGACCAGCAAGTACACTGGGTCGTCCAAGTAATACCTTACGTGAGTAAGGGTCAAATCCCACGGAGATTGTTGGTATGAAGCAAGCTATGGTCACCTTGCAAATCTCAGTTAGGCAGATATAAATTGATAATGGTGTTTTCGAATAATAAATAATAGAATAGGGATAGAGGTACTTATGTAAATCATTGGTAGGAATTTCAGATAAGCGAATGGAGATGCTTTTCGTTCTTCTGAACCTCTGCTTTCCTGCTATCTTCATCCAATCAGTCTTACTCCTTTCCATGGCTGGCTTTATGTGATACATCACCACTGTCAATGGCTACTTTCGGTCATCTTTTGGGAAAATGATCCAATGCCCTGTCACGGCACGGCTAATCGTCTGGAGGCATCACCCTTGTCAATGGCTTCATCTTATCCTCTCAGTGAAAATGGTCAACGCACCCTGTCACAGCACGGCTATTCATCTGTCGGTTCTCGATCATGCTGGAATAGGATTTACTATCCTTTTGCGTCTGTCACTAACGCCCTGCAATCACGAGTTTGGAGCTCGTCACAGTCATTCATTCATTGAATCCTACTTGGAATACCACAGACAAGGTTTAGACTTTCTGAATTCTCTTGAATGCCGCCATCATTCTAGCTTACGCCACGAAGATTCTGATTAAGAGATCTAAGAGATACTCATTCAATCGAAGGTAGAACGGAAGTGGTTGTCAGGCACGCATTCATAGGGAATGATGATGATTGTCACGTTCATCACATTCAGGTTGAAGAGCGAATGAATATCTTAGAAGCGAAACAAGATGAATTGAATAGAAAACAGTAGTACTTTGCATTAATCTTTGAGGAACAGCAGAGCTCCACACCTTAATCTATGGAGTGTAGAAACTCTACCGTTAAAAATACATAATTGAAAGGTCCAGGCATGGCCGAATGGCCAGCCCCTCTGATCTAAGAACCAGGCGTCCAAAGATGTCTAATACAATAGTAAAATGTCCTATTTATAATAAACTAGTCACTAGGGTTTACATGAGTTAGTAATTGATGCATAAATCCACTTCTGGGGCCCACTTGGTGTGTGCTTGGGCTGAGCTTTGAGTGTTGCATGTGTAGAGGTCCTCCTTGGAGTTGAACGCCAGCTTTTGTGCCAGTTTGGGCGTTCAACTCTGGTTTTGGCTCATTTTCTGGCGCTGGACGCCAGATTTGGGTAGAAAACTGGCGTTGAACGCCAGTTTACGTCATCTATTCTTGGTCAAAGTGTGGACTATTATACATTTCTGGAAAGCCCTGGATGTCTACTTTTCAACGCAATTGGAAGCGCGCCATTTCGAGTTCTGTAGCTCCAAAAAATCCACTTTGAGTGCAGGGAGGTCAGAATCCAATAGCATCAGCAGTCCTTTTTCAACCTCTGAATCTGATTTCTGCTCAAGTCCCTCAATTTCAGCCAGAAAATACCTGAAATCACAGAAAAATAGACAAACTCATAGTAAAGTCCAGAAATGTGAATTAGCATAAAAACTAATGAAAACATCCCTAAAAATAACTAGATCCTACTAAAAACATATTAAAAACAATGTCAAAAAGCGTATAAATTATCCGCTCATCACAACACCAAACTTAAATTGTTGCTTGTCCCCAAGCAACTGAAAATCAAATAGGATAAAAAGAAGAGAATATAATATAAATTCCAAACTATCAATGAAACATAGCTCCAACCATATGAGCGGGACTTATAGCTTTTTGCCTCTTGAATAGTTTTGGCATCTCACTTTATTCATTGAGGTTCAGAATGATTGGCATCTATAGGAACTCAGAGTTCAGATAGTGTTATTGATTCTCCTAGTTCAGTATGATGATTCTTGAACACAACTTCTTTATGAGTCTTGGCCGTGGCCCTAAGCACTTTGTTTTCCAGTATTACCACCGGATATATAAATACCACAGACACATAATTGGGTGAACCTTTTCAGATTGTGACTCAGCTTTGCTAAAGTCTCCAATTAGAGGTGTCCAGGGTTCTTAAGCACACTCTTTTTTTTTTGCTTTGGACCTTGACTTTAACCGCTCAGTCTCAAGTTTTCACTTGACACCTACACGCCACAAGCACATGGTTAGGGACAGCTTGGTTTAGCCGCTTAGACCAGGATTTTATTCCTTTAGGCCCTCCTATCCACTGATGCTCAAAGCCTTGGGATCCTTTTTATTTGCCCTTGCCTTTTGGTTTTAAGGGTTATTGGCTTTTTTTCTCTTGCCTCTTGGTTTTAAGAGCTTTGGCTTTTTCTGCTTGCTTTTTCTTTTTCTTTTTTTTTCGCCTATTTTTTTTCCTGCAAGCTTTGTTCTTTGCTGCTTTTTCTTGCTTCAAGAATCATTTTTATGATTTTTCAGATTATCAAATAACATGTTTCCTAGTCATCATTCTTTCAAGAGCCAACATATTTAACATTCTTAAACAATAACTTCAAAAGACATATGCACTGTTCAAGCATTCATTCAGAAAATAAGAAGCATTGTCACCACATCAATATAATTAAGCTAAGTTCAAGGGTAAATTCGAAACTCATGTACTTCTTGTTCTTTTGAATTAAAACATTTTTTATTTAAGAGAGGTGATGGATTCATAGGACATTCATAACTTTAAGGCATAGTTACTAACTACTAATGATCATGTAATGAAGACACAAACATAGATAAGCACATCACATAGAAAACGAAAAACAGAAGAGATAAGAACAAGGAATGAATCCACCTTAGTGATGGTGGCGTTTCCTTCTTGAGGAACCAATGATGTCCTTGAGCTCTTCTATGTCTCTTCGTTGTCTTTGTTGCTCCTCCCTCATTGCTTTTTGATCTTCTCTTATTTCATGAAGCATGATGGAGTGCTCTTGATGTTCCACCCTTAGTTGCTTCCAATAATTGTGTGGAAGAAAATGTATCCCCTGAGGTATCTCAGGGATCTCTTGATTTGCAGTCAAATATTCTACCACTGAGCTATAGACCCTTGATGGAAGCTTTTATCTTCCCTTTCCTCTTTCTAGAGGTTTCTCTGGCCTTAGGTGCCATCAATGGTTATGGAAAAAAACAAAAAAGCTATGCTTTTACCACACCAAACTTAGAATGTTGCTCGCCCTCGAGCAAAAGAAGAAAGAATAGAAGAAGAAGAAGAAGATATGGAGGAGATGGGGGATGTGTGTATTCGGCCATATGGGTGGGATTGGGTGGGAAAGAGATATTGAATTTTGTAGGTAAGTGGGATGTATGGATGTGAGTGGTGAATGGAAAACGGAAGGGATGATCATGAATGGAAAGAGAGATGATGAGGTAGGTGGGGATCCTGTGGGGTCCACAGATCCTGAGATGATCCTATGGGGTCCACAGATCCTGAGATGATCCTGTGGGGTCCACAGATCCTGAGGTGTCAAGGCATTTACATCCCTGCACCAATTTAGGCATGTAAAATGCCCTTGTACACAACTCTGGGCGTTCAGCGCCAGGTTGGTGGCCATTTTGGGCGTTCAACGCCCATTTGTGTTCCATTTCTGGCGTTGAACGCCAGAACCATGCCTGTTCTGGCGTTCAGCGCCCAGAAGCTGCCCATTTTGGGCGTTCAGCGCCAGAACCATGCTCTGTTCTGGCGCTGAACGCCAGACAGATACTCCTCCAGGGTGTGATTTTTCTTCTGCTATTTTTGATTCCGTTTTCAATTTTTATATTTATTTTGTGACTCTACATGATCATGAACCTACAAAGACATATAACTAAGAAAAATATAGTTAGATAAATAAAAATTGGGTTGCCTCCCAACAAGCGCTTCTTTAATGTCAATAGCTTGACAGTGGGCTCTCATGGAGCCTCACAGATGTGCAGAGCTTTGTTGAGACTCTCCAACACCAAACTTAGAGTTTGGATAAGGGAGTTCAACACCAAACTTAGAGATTGGTTGTGGCCTCCCAACACCAAACTTAGAGTTTGACTATGGGGGCTCTGGTTGACTCTGCTTTGAGAGAAGCTTTTTCTGCTTCCTCTCCATGGTTGCAGAGGGAGATCCTTGAGTTTTAAACACAAGGGAGTCCTTATTCCATTGAAGGACTATTTCACCTCTGTCAACATCAATCACAGCTCTTGCTCTGGCCAGGAAAGGTCTTTCTAGGATGATGGATTCATCCTCTTCCTTTCCAGTATCCAGGACTATGAAATCAGCAGGGATGTAAAGGCCTTCAACCTTTACTAACACGTCCTCTACTTGTCCATAAGCATGTTTTCTTGAACTGTCTGCCATCTCTAATGAGATTTTAGCAGCTTGCACCCCATAGATTCCCAGTTTCTCTATTACAGAGAGAGGCATGAGGTTTATCCCTGAACCAAGGTCACACAGAGCCTTAAAGATCATGGTGCCTATGGTACAAGGTATTATGAACTTTCCAGGATCCTGTCTCTTCTGAGGCAATGTCAGTTGATCCAGATCACTTAGTTCATTGATGAACAAGGGAGGTTCAACTTCCCAAGTATCAATGCCAAATAATTTGGCATTCAGCTTCATGATTGCACCAAGAAACTTGGCAGTTTGCTCTTCAGTAACATCCTCATTCTCTTCAGAAGAGGAATACTCATCAGAGCTCATGAAGGGCATAAGGAGGTTCAATGGAATCTCTATGGTCTCTAGATGAGTCTCAGATTCCTTTGGTTCCTCAGAGGGAAGCTCCTTATTGGTCACTGGACGTCCTAGGAGGTCTTCCTCCTTAGGATTCACGACCTCCTCTCCCTCATTGGGTTCGGCCATTTTGCTTATGTCAATAGCCTTGCACTCTCCTTTTGGATTCTCTTCTGTATTGCTCGGGAGAGTACTGGGAGGGATTTCAGTGATCCTTTTACTCAGCTGGCCCACTTGTGCTTCCAAATTTCTAATGGAAGACCTTGTTTCATTCATGAAACTCACAGTGGCCTTAGACAAATCAGAGACTAAGTTTGCTAGATTAGAAGTATTTTGTTCAGAGTTCTCTGTCTGTTGCTGAGTGGATGATGGAAAAGGTTTGCTGTTGCTAAACCTGTTTCTTCCACCATTATTAAAGCCTTGTTGAGGCTTTTGATCCTTCCATGAGAAATTTGGATGATTTCTCCATGATGAGTTATAGGTGTTTCCATAAGGTTCACCTAAGTAATTCACCTCTGCTATTGCAGGGTTCTCAGGATCATAAGCTTCTTCTTCATAAGAAGCCTCTTGAGTACTGTTGGATGCAGCTTGCATTCCATGCAGACTCTGAGAGATCATATTGACTTGCTGAGTCAATATTTTATTCTGAGCCAATATGGCATTCAGAGTATCAACTTCAAGAACTCCCTTCTTCATAGGCGTCCCATTACTCACAGGATTCCTTTCAGAAGTGTACATGAACTGGTTATTAGCAACCATGTCAATGAGTTCTTGAGCTTCTGCAGGCGTTTTCTTTAGGTGAATGGATCCACCTGCAGAAGTGTCCAGTGACATCTTTGATAGCTCAGATAAACCATCATAGAATATATCCAGGATGGTCCATTCTGAAAGCATGTCATAAGGACACTTTTTGGTCAACTGTTTGTATCTTTCCCAAGCTTCATAGAGGGATTCACCTTCTTTCTGTCTGAAGGTTTGAACATCAGCTCTAAGCTTGCTCAGCTTTTGAGGAGGAAAGTACTTGGCTAAGAAAGCCATGACCAGCTTATCCCAAGAGTTCAGGCTGTCTTTGGGTTGAGAATCCAACCATAATTTAGCTCTATCTCTTACAGCAAAAGGGAAAAGCATGAGCCTGTAGACTTCAGGATCTACTACATTAGTCTTAATAGTATCACATATCTGCAAGAATTCAGTTAAGAACTGAAAAGGATCTTCAGATGGAAGTCCATGAAACTTGCAGTTCTGCTACATCAGAGAAACTAATTGAGGTTTCAGCTCAAAGTTGTTTGCTCCAATGGCAGGAATGGAGATGCTTCTTCCATGTAAATTGGAATTAGGTGCAGTGAAGTCACCAAGCATCTTCCTTATATTATTATTATTTTCGGCTTCCATCTCCTCTTCTTGTTCGAAAATTTCTGAAAGGTTATCTCTGGATTGTTGTATTTTAGCTTCTCTTAATTTTTTCTTCAGAGTCCTTTCAGGTTCTGGATCTGCTTCAACAAGAATATTCTTGTCCTTGCTCCTGCTCATATGACAAAGAAGAGGGCACAGAAAAATAATAATAATAATAGAGATCCTTTATACCACAGTAAAAGGGATCCCTGTGTGAGTAGAAGAAGAGGGGGAGACAAAGAATGTAATATAATGGAAGAAACACAACTGTGAGGAGGGTTGAGATGTGAGATGAGATGTTAGTAGATGAATAAATAAATAGAATAAGATGAGAGAGAAGGAACTTTCGAAAATAATTTTTAAAAAAGAGTTAGTGATTTTTGAAAATAGTTTTTGAAAAATGTTAGTAATTTTCGAAAATTAAGATCTAAAAATTAAAATAATTAATAAATTAAAAAGAAATTTTGAAAAAGGGGGGAGATATTTTCGAAAATGAGAGAGAGAGAGTTAGTTAGGTAGTTTTGAAAAAGTTAAGAAACAAACAAAAAGTTAGTTAGTTAGTTGAAACAAATTTGAAAATCAATTTTGAAAAGATAAGAAGTTAGGAAGTTAGAGAAGATATTTTGAAATTAGATTTTTGAAAAAGATAAGATGAGAAGATATTTTTGAAAAGATATGATAGAAATTAGTTTTTGAAAAAGATTTGATTTTTAAAATCACAATTAATGACTTGATTCATAAGAAATCACAAGATATGATTCTAGAACTCAAAGTTTGAATCTTTCTTAACAAGCAAGTAACAAACTTGAAATTTTTGAATCAAAACATTAATTGTTATTGTTATTTTCGAAAATTTGGTATAAAAATAAGAAAAAGATTTTTGAAAAATATTTTTGGAATTTTCGAAAATAACTAAGAATTTTGAAAAAGATTTGATTTTTGAAAAAGATTTTGAAAAAGATAAGATTTTCAAATTGAAAATTTGATTTGACTCATGAGAAACAATTTGATTTAAAAATTTTTGAAAAAGTCAATCCAAATTTTCGAATTTGATGAGAGAAAATGGGAAAGATATTTTTTTTATTTTTTGAAATTTTTATGATGAGAGAGAAAAACACTAAAGAGATGCAATGCATGAAATTTTTAGATCAAAACATGTGATGCATGTAAGAATGCTATGAATGTCAAGATGAACACCAAGAACACTATGAATGTCAAGATGAACATCATAGACACAATTTTGAAAAATTTTTAATGCAAAGAAAACATGCAAGACACCAAACTTAGAATTCTTTAATGCTTAGACACTAAGAATTCAAGAATGCATATGAAAAACAAGAAAAGACACAAAACATGCAAATGCAAAGATCAAACAAGAAGACTTATCAAGAACAACTTGAAGATCATGAAGAACACTATGAATGCATGAATTTTCGAAAAATGCAAGATGCACATGCAATTAACACCAAACTTATAACATGACTCAAGACTCAAACAAGAAACAGAAAAATATTTTTGATTTTTATGATTTTCTAATTTTTTTTTGGATTTTTTTTTCGAAAATTATTTGTAAAAGAAAAAATAAGGATTCCAAAATTTTTAATATGAATTCTAGGAATCTTGCCATGTTAGTCTAAAGCTTCAGTCCAGGAATTAGACATGGCTCACTAGCCAGCCAAGCTTTCAATGAAAGCTCCGGTCCAAAACACTAGACATGGCCAATGGCCAGCCAAGCTTCAGCAAACATAGATACCTCTCATGTATACAACAGCTGATATTTCATCCAACTTCATATACTTATGAGTGGGAGCCTCAGTCCAAAAGAATTTAGACATGGCTTTACAGCCAACTAGGCTTCACATGCTTCATGAAACACTAGAATTCATTCTTTAAAAATTTTGAATAAATTTTTTTTTTCGAAAACAGGTGAGAAAATTTTGAAATATTTTTGAAAAATTTTTGAAAAGAAAACAAAAAGAAAATTACCTAATCTGAGCAACAAGATGAACCGTCAGTTGTCCAAACTCGAACAATCCCCGGCAACGGCGCCAAAAACTTGGTACGCGGATTCGTGATCACACTTTAATTATGTAAAGTTCATTGCTCTTTCTTTCCCTGAAAATGGCGCCAAAAACATGATGCCAAAACCACGGTTCACAACTCCGTGTAACTGACCAGCAAGTGCACTCGGTCGTCCAAGTAATATCTTACGTGAGTAAGGGTCGAATCCCACGGAGATTGTTGGTATGAAGCAAGCTATGGTCACCTTGCAAATCTCAGTTAGGTAGATATAAATTGATAATGGTGTTTTCGAATAATAAATAATAGAATAGGGATAGAGGTACTTATGTAAATCATTGGTAGGAATTTCAGATAAGTGAATGGAGATGCTTTTCGTTCCTCTGAACCTCTGCTTTCCTGCTATCTTCATCCAATCAGTCTTACTCCTTTCCATGGCTGGCTTTATGTGATACATCACCACTGTCAATGGCTACTTTCGGTCATCTCTCGGGAAAATGATCCAATGCCCTGTCACGGCACGGCTAATCGTCTGGAGGCATCACCCTTGTCAATGGCTTCATCTTACCCTCTCAGTGAAAATGGTCAACGCACCCTGTCACGGCACAGCTATTCATCTGTCGGTTCTCGATCATGCTGGAATAGGATTTACTATCCTTTTGCGTCTGTCACTAACGCCCTGCAATCGCGAGTTTGGAGCTCGTCACAGTCATTCATTCATTGAATCTTACTTGGAATACCACAGACAAGGTTTAGACTTTCTGGATTCTCTTGAATGCCGCCATCATTCTAGCTTACGCCACGAAGATTCTGATTAAGAGATCTAAGAGATACTCATTCAATCGAAGGTAGAACGGAAGTGGTTGTCAGGCACGCGTTCATAGGGAATGATGATGATTGTCATGTTCATCACATTCAGGTTGAAGAGCGAATGAATATCTTAGAAGCGAAACAAGATGAATTGAATAGAAAACAGTAGTACTTTGCATTAATCTTTGAGGAACAGCAGAGCTCCACACCTTAATCTATGGAGTGTAGAAACTCTACCGTTAAAAATATATAAGTGAAAGGTCCAGGCATGGTCGAATGGCCAGCCCCTCTGATCTAAGAACCATGCGTCCAAAGATGTCTAATACAATAGTAAAATGTCCTATTTATAATAAACTAGTCACTAGGGTTTACATGAGTAAGTAATTGATGCATAAATCCACTTCCGGGACCTACTTGGTGTGTGCTTGGGCTGAGCTTTGAGTGTTGCACGTGTAGAGGTCCTCCTTGGAGTTGAACGCCAGCTTTTGTGCCAGTTTGGGCGTTCAACTCTGGATTTGGCTCCTTTTCTGGCGCTGGACGCCAGATTTGGGTAGAAAACTGGCGTTCAAAGCCAGTTTACGTCATCTATTCTTGGCCAAAGTGTGGACTATTATACATTTCTGGAAAGCCCTGGATGTCTACTTTCCAACGCAATTGGAAGCGCGCCATTTCGAGTTCTGTAACTCCAGAAAATCTACTTTGAGTGCAGGGAGGTCAGAATCCAACAGCATCAGCAGTCCTTTTTCAACCTCTGAATCTGATTTCTGCTCAAGTCCCTCAATTTCAGCCAGAAAATACCTGAAATCACAGAAAAGCACACAAACTCATAGTAAAGTCCAGAAATGTGAATTTAACATAAAAACTAATGAAAACATCCCTAAAAGTAACTAGATCCTACTAAAAACATATTAAAAACAATGTCAAAAAGCGTATAAATTATCCGCTCATCAGACACAATAAGTTTTCAAGTTTTCAATGAAGCTCAGTTCCAAATGATGAGCGGGGCTAACAACTCTTTACTTCTGAACAACTTTGGCATCTCACTTTCGTTTCAAGCTTAGAAGTATTGGCTTCTCTTGGAACTAGAATCCAGATAATATTATTGATTCTCTTAGTTTAGCTTTTCTTGATTCTTGAACACAGCTTCTTTTGGTGCTTTGCACCTTCGAGCCTAGTTGTGACTCTAAGCGTTTTGTTTTCTTGTATTACCACTGGATACATACACTTAATTGGGGGAACCCTTGGGATTTGAATTTAGCTTTGCTTAAATTCCCAGTCAGTGGTACCCAGAGTTCTTAAGCGTACTCTTTTTACTTGACACCTTCACACCACAAGCATTTAGTTAAGGACAGCAACTCATTTGAGCTTTTTAGGTTGATTTTTAACCCTCCTAACCATTGATGCTCAAAGCCTTGGATCCTTGCTCTTTTGATTTTTCTTTCATTAGCATATATTTTTTTCTTTATTTTTTCTTTTTCTTTTTCTTTTTCTGCTGCTTTTTCTTGCTTCAAGAATCAATTTCTTTTTTTTAGAGAGTCAATAATATTTCCTTAAATCCTCTGTTCTTTCAAAAGCCAATATTCTCAATTCCAATATCAATTATGCACTGTTTAGTCATACATTCAGAAATAAATGCAAGGACACCACATCAAAACAATTGGAATGATTCCTGATGCGTACGCGTGGAAGTGGTTGGCGCTAGTTTTCAAAAGAGAGCGCTACGTTCACTAAGCCAGCGTTTTTGAGCAAATTGAAATTTGGAGGTGAAGTTCTGCACTCGACGCGCACGCGTGCATGACGCGCACGCATCGATGGAGGATCTGGAAGGAAGCACGCTCACGCGTGGCTCGCAATGAAGCCTGGATTTGATATTTTGCTACCCACGCGCACGCGCAGAGGACGCGCACGCGTGGGCAGCGTTTATTAAGCCAACGTAGTGCTCAATAAGAGAACTCTATTGAAGACGCGTACGCGTGAAAGGGGCGCGCGAGCATATTGGGAGCTGAAGGTTGATAGTGACACACACGCGTACATGACGCGCACGCGTACATGACGCGCACGCGTACATAACTTGCACGCGTCAATGATCAAGAACGCAAAAGGACACGCACGCATCAGAGACGCGTACGCGTGGATGAATGAACACTGCGCTCACTTTGAGAATGCAACGTTCCCTTGGAAGCAGCAATCAAGTGCCATTTTAATCCACTTCTTCACAAGCCCAAAAGCCCACTCCAAGTACTTGATGACTGAAATAGAAAGTGTATAAGTAGAGAAGAATTTGATTTCATAGGGGCTCTCTTTTAATTTTCCTTTTAGAATTTTAGGATTGGAGATCAGATCTGAATTTTTCTTCTGTTTTGTTTTCTCTCTTCTGCAACTTTTATTTTTTGTTTTGGGTCTGGGAACTGGGATTGAAGAATTCTTCTGAATTTCTTCATCTTAAAGTCATCTTTTACTTTTCCTTTTGATAATTCTAAGAATTGGAGATCAGATCTTGGTTTCCTGTCTGTTTTTATTTTCTTTGCAATTTCTTCTTTTCTGTTCAGTTAAGAGAGCAATTGAGATCTTAGTTTTCTGTCTGCTTTGACATTCTTCTGCAATTGTTCATTTCTCTTTTAGGATTCTAGAAGTGATTTAAGTCTTCATTCTATTTTGATTCTTCTACAATTTTCCATTTCTATTTTGGTACTGAATTCCTGATTGATAAATCTTACTGGATTGCTTCATTTTAGATTTATTTAATTTACTACAGTTAGATTTTCCAGTTCTGTTTTGATTCCCAACACCCAAATCCTTTTATTATTCATGCAATTTAAGTTTCCTAGCAATTTAGATTCTGTAATTTAAATTACTTGTACTTTAAGTTTCAGTCATTTACCTTTCTTGCACTTTAAGTTTCAGCCATTTAAGTTTCTAGCAGTTTACTTTTATGCCAATTCACTGTCTGCACTTTAACTTTCTGCAATTTATTTTCTGTTAATCAAAATTTCACCAAATCCATCAAATATTTTCTTAACTAAATTCATCACCATACTAAAGTTTCTCAATCCATCAATCCCTGTGGGATCGACCTCACTCTTGTGAGTTATTACTACTTGATGCGACTCGGTACACTTGCCGGTGAGTTTGTGAGGAATCTTTTTTCCTTCATCAAGTTTTTAGTGCTGTTGCCGGGGATTGATTTAGATTGACAATGATTAAGTAGATGATAATCTAGATTAAGCACATTTTGTTTTGTTTTTAATAAGCACTCTAACTGTTTGAGTTTTTATTTCTGCTAATCTTAACCACACGCTAGAAGTAGAGTATTTTATTTTAGTTTTTTAGTTTTGTTTGTGTTGTATACCAGGAGGAAGAAGAGGTGCATCCACCTCTTTTGATTCTGAACCAGAGAGGACATTTCTGAGATTGAGAAGAGAAGCAAGAGGGAAGAGAGTTATTGGAGAAGAAGAATCAGAAGAAGAGGACCAAGAGATGGAGGGTAACATCCCAAATCCACCTGAGAATGTGGCTAACAACAATGGCCAACCTGGTTCAGTATCCAAACCCAAGGAATTGTGGGAGCAGTATCTTAACCCCCCAAGTCCATGCTAATAACTTCGAACTCAAGCCTCAATTGATTACCCTGGTTCAGAATAATTGTCAATATGGAGGAAGTGCTGCTGAAGATCCAAACCAACACCTCTCTGTGTTTTTGAGAATTTGTGACACTGCCAAAACCAATGGAGTCCACCCTGACATCTATAAACTCTTGTTATTCCTATTTTCACTGAGAGACAAAGCCACACATTTTTTAGAAACCTTCCTTAAAGAAAGCATCACTGACGTGGCAAAAAATTGCCGATTAAGGATTTATAAATAGAACAGCGTTGTAAGTATAATTCTTAACCGACGAAAATTCTGCTTATCAATTTAGAAAGGGTTATCACAAATTAGAATAAAAATACTGGGAGTGAAAATCCCAGGTCGTCTCCCAACGAGTTGACAAAAGAGTGCTATTTTACTGATCAGAAGTTATCTGAGAAATTTTAAGAGTTGGAGAGTAGAAAGATAAATGATTGTAGATTAAAGCAATGAAAATTATCGAGAGAATTTATATAATCAGAATCAAAAGCCTTGACTGGGAGAAGATTAATTGGAAGTTCTATCCTTGTTGGATTTTCTCAAGTGTAATAATGAGAGGTTATTGTTCTACTTAGTTATCCTTTACTGAATAAAGGAAAGTCAAGTAACTAATTAACCAACTCTGAATCCCAAGTCTTAATCCTCTCCTAAGGAAGGGTTAGAGTCAGAGACTAGAGAGTCAACCAACAACTTCCAATCAAAATTAACACTTGAGTATTCCAACTTAAGGGTTTCCTTTTAATCAACTCCCAAGTCAAGTTGGAAGTTTACTCCATTGACATGAATACAACGTTCTCAGGCATATAAAGGGAATAAAGAGAAGACATGATAAATTAAATAATAACTGAAAATTAATCAAAGGTAAAAATAGTTCTTTGAATTAATAAATCCCAAAACTATAAACATACGTATCTGAACAGGGTTAATGGGCGATTAAAAGAGTAAAGGAATAAGAAAACAAACTAGAATAATGAAAACTTCAACGGAGATAGTGACTCTTCTCAATATCCAAATCAAAAGCATAAAACTCTCAAAACTATGAATGTAAAGGAAACCTAGAGGAAGTAGTGATTTTCTCTCTAGGATTCCAAAAACTCCCAAAAGACTAACTATGCGAATGTGAATGTGTCTATCTGTCACTGTGTGTTGAGTCTCTGCTTGTCTTCTGCCTCTAGTCTGTGTTTCTGGGCCGAAAACTAGGTCCAAACTCAGTCCAAAATCGCTCCCAGCGTTTTCTGAGATTTCTGCATGTGGTGCATGTCACGCGTACGCATCAGTTACACATACGCGTCGATAGTTATCTTTGCGTGTCACGCGTTCGCGTCAGGTACGCGCACGCATCGCCATGAAAATCTCCAAATCACGCGCACGCGTGAGCCATGCGTGCGCGTCACTCTTCGCTGGTTGTCTCCTTTAGTTTCTTGTGTTTCTTCCATTTTTGCAAGCTTCCTTTCCATCCTCTAAACCATTCCTGCCCTATAAAGCCTGAAAACACTTAACACACAGATCACGGCATCAAATGGTATAAAGGGGAATTAAAATACTCAATTTAAAGGCTTAGAAAGCAAGTTTTCAACCATAGAACAAAATTGGGAAGGAATTGTAAAATCATGCAACTTGTATGAATAAGTGTGCAAAGACTTGATAAAAATCACTCAATTGAGCGAAAGATAAACCATAAAATAGTGGTTTATCAATCACCAATTGGGATGATTTGGTCAGCAAATTTCTAGCCAAATTCTATCCACTCCAAAGAGTCATTAAGCTAAAAACTGATGTGCAAACCTTCAGACAGCTAGAAGGAGAATCATTTTATGAAGCCTGGGAGACATATAAAGCTTTAATCAGAAGGTGTCCAAAAGGAATGTTCAATGAATGGATGGAGTTGCAGAATTTCTATGAAGGCTTGTCCTTGCCTTCAAGGAAAGCTTTGGATTATTCATCAGGATGATCTTTGCAAATGATGAAAACTGCTCAAGAGGCACATGATCATATAGACATGGTGGCCAACAATGAGTTCTTCTACTCCTCTGAAAGGCAAGCAGCTCCAAAGAAAGGTGTATTTAAACTTGAAGGAGTTGATACAATATTAGCTCAGAATAAACTCATGCACCAGCAGCTTCAACAGCAAATTGAAATGATGTCAAAGAGGATAGATGGATTACAACTTGCAGCAGTGAGCATAACTAACCAACCACCAGTGGTGTGGGGACAGCAGGAGGAAAGCTATGAAGAGCAGTAGCCTGAACAAGTGCAGTACATGCACAATCAAGGTTTTGGACCAAATGATTTTCACGGAGACACTTACAACTCATCTTGGAGAAACTACCCCAATCTGAAATGGAGAGAGAGCCAAAACCAGTAACCTTGGCAAAGGAACTCTAACCAAAATAACTTCCGCAACAGAAACCATCAAAACACTAACCAAAACCCATACAGAAAACCACAAAACACTCAACCCCAACCTAACTTCTATCTACCCAATAACCCATCAACCAGCCAAAACAACTTTCATTCCCCATCTACATCCCACACTCAACCACAACCACCCCAAGAATCTCAAAGAATCTCCAACTTGGAGATGATGATGGAGAAAATAATCAAGCATAAAGAATTGGCCAACAAGAACCATGAAGCTTCACTGAGGAACCTGGAAAGACAAATTGGACAATTATCCAAGCAAACAGTAGCTGAAAGACCAACCAATGCACTACCAAGTGACACTATTCCCAACCCCAAGGAAGAGTGTAAAGCAATTCAACTTAGGAGTGGAAAGACATTGGAGAATAACAAAGAAGCTAACAAGAAGCCAGCAGAGGATGATAAGGCTAACAGCAAGGAAGAAGTGACAATTAAAGAGAAGGACCAGGAAGAACTTAAAAAGACGGAGGGAGAGTCACAAGCTTCAAAGAAAGGAAAACAAGTCATGATAGAGCCTCCACAAGAACAGAGGAAGGAAGTTAAACATTACATCCCTCCTCTACCATACCCTCAAAGATTGCAAAGAGAGCTCAAGGATCAACAGTTTCCCAAATTTCTGGAAGTTTTTAAGAAGCTGGAAATCAACATCCCACTTGCTGAAGCATTGGAGCAAATGCCTCTGTATGCAAAATTTCTAAAGGAACTTATCAACAAGAAGAGAAGCTGGAATGAGAAGGAGACAGTGGTCTTAACCCAAGAGTGCAATACAGTAATCCAAAAAGGCCTTCCGCCAAAACTCAAAGATCCTGGGAGTTTCTTTCTACCTAGCACCATTGGCAATATAGTCATTGATAAGGCATTGTGTGATCTAAGATCAAATATCAATCTAATGCCCTTATATATAATGAGAAAGTTGTCCATAGAAGAGGTGAAACCTATAAAGATGACCTTGCAACTTGCTGATAGATCAATGGTAATTCCTAATGGAGTGGTTGAGAATCTCTTAGTCAAGGTGGATAAGTTCATATTTCCAGCAGATTTTGTGATCTTGGATCTAGATGAGGAGGGAGGCGATTCTATCATATTAGGAAGGCCTTTCCTAGCCACAGCAAGGGCCATCATTGATGTGGAACAAGGAGAAATGACTTTGAGGTACATGATGAGAAGATCACTCTAAATGTCTTTAAGGAAATACAGCATATTGCTGAAGAGAAAAGCTGCATGTGAGTTGAAAAAGAAGACGTGCATTGGAAGGAAAAACCCAAAGAGGCACTCATCAACTCACCTTTGAAACCGAAGACAGGAAAGAAGAGCAAGAAAATGATTCCAAAAGGGTGGAGAAACAAAAAAATCCCAACTGAAGGGTTTTCAAAAGGAGACAAAGTGAAACTGATCTACCAACAGTTGGAGACAGGCTCACAAACTGATTATTATTACATTATCAATAAGATACTCTCGTTGGAGCATATAGAGATTGATCATCAAAGCACAAGAAGAAGGCTCACAGTGAGAGGGGACAAGCTGAGGCACCATAATCATCAGCCACCCTAACAAGGAACCAATGTCAAGCTAGTGACAGTAAAAGAGCATTCCATGGGAGGTAGCCCATGATTTAATGATTCTTGCTTTTGTTTTAATTTCAATAACTAGTGGTTCTTCTAGCATAAATTTGAGCTCTCATGGGTAGATTTGATAACTGCACATATCATTTTGAAGCATATGTCTGATTCCTAAGTTTGGTGTGCCTAAAGGCACTCTAAAATGGCTTTTCAAGCATGATGATCATATAACCATCTTAGGATATATACTCACTCACTTTATTGAAGTATATAGCCAAACATTAAGTTTGGTGTTCTACATATGCTATGAATTTCAAGAAAGTCATTTTTGCTCAAAGACTCAAATTCATGAAACAGATAAACTATATCTTGCATCATTTTATGAATTTATTAAGGTAGAAAATAAAACGTTCCTTGTAATGAATATGCTAACTATGACAGACATTTAATTGAGCTTCACAGGAATCACTGGCACAAAAGAAGTTTGGTGTCCACTAATATTTTATACAATTTCAAAAGGGGCATAGTTGGTTATTCATAAACAAGGAACATGTAGCAAATTTTATTTTTGCTTTTCTATATTGCTGACTTCCACCACAATAAATTCAAATCTTGTTGCTTATTGTTGCATTGATTAAAATGGATAGGTATGAGGAAAACTGAGGAAAGGACAACACCATCCCATGTACGGTCATCCCAAGGAGAAAAAGTAAGTCGCATGGCATAGTTGGGAAGCACAAATATGCAAGAATCAATACCTTGGAAGACCGAGCCTTGTACCCAATGAAGAGGTGATCTTTGTCCTCATCCTTCCTTACATGCACACCGTTCATTCCAACCCCTTCAAAAGACATCCTGACCATCCAATCTTCATTAAAGCTTGTTACAAATAGCTTTAATTGGACTATGCTGCACAAATCATGTTTTCACACTCCGTGCATTGAAAAAGAAATTTTGATTTCCTTAAGAAAAAGCCCTAGTAACCGTGTTCTGTGAGCCCCAAACCACACTTGTCTCCTTAATCTTTTATTCTTGCTTCACCAGTAAGCTAAACACATCTTAAGAGCCACATAAATCCCCTCTCCCTCACCATTCTTCATTTCTCCACTCGGCCTACCCTCCTTCCCTAATTAATGGCTTCATCAAGTTCCAGAAGGAGGAAAGGGAAGCAACCAGTTGAAGCTGAACCACCAACCTATGATGACAAAAGATTTAAATCTTAATTTCATGAGTCACGATATCATAGGTTGATGGAATCAAAAGAAGTCATTCCAGAGATTGGCTTTAGATTGAAAGAAGGAGAATACCCCGTCATGAGAAGGATAATTGAACAGAGAAGATGGAAACTCCTGTGTGAACCTCTCACAGACATAAGTGCAACCATGATAAGGGAATTCTATGCAATGCTGTAAGGCCAAGCAAAACCAGCCCTCCCTACAAGAGCTATGTTAGGGGGTTGATGTGGATTTCAGCCCATCATCCATCATGAGGGTCTTGTAGATAAGAGTGATACCCTTTGGAGAACCCAGCTTTGATGAAAGAATGAAGGGTGAGAATGATCCTGATGAGCTACTAAATAGCTTATGCTTGGAAGGCAAAGACTGGGAAAGGGATTCAGATGGGGATCCAAGCTACTTGAAGAGGATTGATCTTATAGCTGAAGCCAAAGGTTGGTATGAGATAGTAAGAATATCCATATTCCCCACTAGAAATACCTCAGAGGTCATAATAAAGAGAGCAATTCTGACATACTGCATACTCAGAGGAGGAGAAATCAATATCCCACAGCTCATACCAGATAGCATCCAAGAGATGGCTGAGGAAAGCAGCAAATCAAGCACACTTGGTCACCCAAGCACCATTTTGAGGCTATGCAATAGAGCAGGGGTACTCTTTGAGGATGCAGATATAGATCGGGTAAAGGGAGGCAGAAGAATCACTAAGCAAAGGATGGAAGGTGTCACTGACACCCAGGAGGAGAGAAGAACTCAAGGAAGAAGAAGGAGACCACAAATGGAGGAGGGACAAGCTTCTGGCACAATGGACTTAAGCCAAATGCAAAGAGCCATTGAAGAGATGTCTTAGCAATATATGAGAGCACAGGAACAACAACAAGAGCAATTCTTGAGGCAACAAAAGTAATATTTGAGAGCTAAGGAGCAGCAAGAGAACTGGCAGTTGAAGATGATGGAGCAACAAGAAAACTTCCAGCTAAAGGTGATGGACCAGCAGAGAGAATTCCAAGCAAGAATTCTGGAGCAGCAAAGGGAACAATCTAGTCACTCTCGAGAATAATTTGTCAAATTATTTCAACAATAAGCTGAGCAGGAGAAGTACCTCCAGAATTTTTGTCAATGGAAGAATATATACCACACAGCTGGAGAAGCTCGGCACTTGGATATGATTGATTATGATATAGAGACCCAAGCAAAGCTGAACTACATCGTCTGCGGCATGCCAGTGATAAATACAGAAATCATACCATTCATGGAATGCCAGGAAATTGGTAGACAAGCAAAGAGCAAGAGCTCATGGAAATATAGAAAGAATGGAACAAAGGCTGAAGGATGCTGGACTCTGGAATCAAGTAGACCAATCTTGGCCTTAGAGACGCCCTGCTGAAGAGCCACAAGAAACAAACAAGAAGAGGAAGCAGGAGCCAAAGAAGAAAGGAGAGTTCAGCAAAAGAAAAGAGCACAAAAAGTAGAGGTGGTGGAGTTCCTTCAAAATCTTAATAAATAAGGAAGATGCATATCTGCAAAATGATATGCCTTCCAAGTTATGCAGTTTTTATGATTAAGATTTTATGTTTTGCACGTCTATGTTTTGAATAAGTTTTGTATTTTGTCTTTTATTTTTCTCAAAATAAATGATCTAGCCATAAGTGTCTGCATCACTCATCCTACTTGAATATATATCTTGTTCCCCTTTTGCATGAATAAAAGAAAATGCTGAAACAGGAAGTGAATGTCCAATGTGGTAGGAATGATAATAAAGTTCAGTGGTGGTATGTATGTTTGATTGTTAAAGTAAGCTCATTAATAAAGGATAAAGGTTAGGATGATCCCTTATAGTGTGAACTTAGTTGCTGTTGTAAAGCCTTCAATTAATAATTATCCTTGGAAAAAGAAAGAGCAAGAAAAGAAAGGAAAAAAAAGCCAAGAATTGGCAACCGAAAATGAAAGAAACAAATAATAAGGTTATACGCCAATAGCTTGGACCCTATGACACATGCCTGTAGTGCTTTTTGTATTAGGATCTACTTGGATTATTAGGTTCTGAGGAGTATTTTAAAACTTGGTAACTTGGATTAACTAATATGGGTTTATCAACCGAAAATCCACCATCAAAAGCAACTTAATTACAAAGCATTTAGTAACCCAAAGAGGTGATGGGCACCAATGTCTTAGGAGAAATTGTGAGCCAAGTGTCTGTGGTGGAGATGTGTTAACTGAAAAACAAAGCTAAAAAGCTACTGCAACACATAACACTTAGCTTTGAATAAAAGTATAAGCTCCTCAACATGAAAGACAAAAGAAAATTAAAACACCAGGGATGAATGAATAACAAGGTTCACAGCAGCAACTTTGGTTATCACTTAAAGGGACATTTCAATCCTGAAAATCTAATAAAAGTAGAGCTTCAATTACATCTGCATAAAACCCCACGAACCAAATTCAATTACCTGCTAAATAAGGATATCTATACTCTCCTGTTTTCTTCTATTTCTTCTCATGTTTTAGTGCTTGCTTGGGGACAAGCAAGATTTAAGTTTGGTGTTGTGATGACAAGTCATCTTATGCTAGTTTCACAAGCATTTTATATTTTTTTATTAGGTTTTATGCACTTTCTTGCACAATAAGTAAGTGGTTGGAGTGGAATTTCATGATTATTTTGACTCAATCAAACATCATTTATTTTATACAAAATCATGAGACTTATGCAAGAATTAAGTGATTATTATGAATGATGCAAATTCTTATGATTTTGGTGAGACTTTGATTGCTTGTTTGGTTGATTTTAGGTAAGAAAATGAAGAAAAGAAGAAGCACTGCAGGATAGCATTGCGTTCAAATAAAGAATGCCACGTTCACTTGCGACGCGTACGCCTACGTGTCAGGGGAAATTTTCGAAAACCCACGCGTACGCGTACATGATGCGTACGCGTGGAAGTGGTTGGCGCTCATTTGCAAAAGAGAGCGCTACGTTCACTAAGCCAGCGTTTTCGGGCAGATTGAAATTTGGAGGTGAAGTTCTGCACTCGACACATACGCGTGCATGACGCGCACGCGTCGATGGAGGATCTGGAAGGAAGCACGCTCAGGCGTGGCTCGCGCTGAAGCCTGGATTTGATATTTTGCTACCCACACGCACGCGCAGAGCATGCGCACGCGTGGGAAGCAGTTATTAAGCCAACGTAGCACTCAATAAGAGAACGCTATTGAAGACGTGTACGCGTGAAAGGGGCGTGCGAGCATGTTGGGAGCTGAAGGTTGATAGTGACACGCACGCGTACATGACGTGCACGCGTCAATGAACAAGAACGCAAAAGGACACGCACGCGTCAAAGACGCGTACGCGTGGATGAATGAACGTTGCGCTCACTTTGAGAATGCAACGTTCCCCTGGAAGCAGCAACCAAGTGCCATTTTGATCCACTTCTTCACAGGCCAAAAAGCCTACTCCAAGTACTTGATGACTGAAATAGAAAGTGTATAAGTAGAGAAGAATTTGATTTCATAGGGGGCTCTTTTTTAATTTTCCTTTTAGAATTTTAGGATTGGAGATCAGATCTAAATTTTCCTTCTGTTATGTTTTCTCTTTTCTGCAACTTTTATTTTCTGTTTTGGGTCTGGGAACTGGGAATAAAGAATTCTTCTGAATTTCTTCATCTTAACGTCATCTTTTACTTTTCCTTTTGATAATTCTAAGAATTGGAGATCAGATCTTGGTTTCCTGTCTGTTTTTATTTCCTCTGCAATTTCTTCTTTTCTGTTCAGTTAAGAGAGCAATTGAGATCTTAGTTTTCTTCCTGCTTTGATATTTTTCTGTAATTGTTCATTTCTCTTTTAGGATTCTAGAAGTGATTTAAGTCTTCATTCTATTTTGATTCTTATACAATTTTCCATTTCTGTTTTGGTACTGAATTCCTGATTGATAAATCTTACTAAATTGCTTCATTTTAGATTTGTTTAATTTACTACCGTTATATTTTCTAGTTCTGTTTTGATTCCCAACACCCAAATCCCTTTATTATTCATGAAATTTAAGTTTCCTAGCAATTTAGATTCTGCAATTTAAATTACTTGCACTTTAAGTTTCAGTCATTTACCTTTCTTGCACTTTAAGTTTCAGCTCGTTTAATTTCTTGCATTTTAAGTTTCAGGCATTTAAGTTTCCAGCAGTTTACTTTTATGCCAATTCACTATCTGCACTTTAACTTTTTGCAATTTATTTTCTATCAATCAAAATTTCACCAAATCCATCAAATATTCGCTTAACTAAATTCATCACCATACTAAATTTGCTCAATCCATCAATCCCTGTGGGATCAACCTCACTCTTGTGAGTTAGTACTACTTGATGCGACCCGGTACACTTGTCGGTGAGTTTGTGTGGAATCGTTTTTCACTCATCACCTCATTCCTAACCCCGAAAGCAAACTACTGCTACGTAGTCATGCCTTTCGGACTCAAGAATTCAGGGGCTACATATCAAAGGTTGATGAACAAAGTATTCGTTGACCACATCGGGAAATTGATGGAAGTCTCTGTAGACGACATGCTGGTAAAAACACAAAAGAGAAGAAATGCTGCTACCCGACCTTGCCGAAGTATTCGGCACCATAAGAAAGCACGGGATGAGACTAAATCCAACAAAGTGAACTTTTGCGATAGAAACTGGCAAATTCCTAAGGTTCATGCTCACCCAGAGAGGGATTGAGGCAAACCCAGACAAATGCCAAGCTATACTCAACATGAAAAGCCTGACCTGCGTCCAGGAGGTACAGCAGCTAAACGGAAGACTAGCAGCCCTGTCTACGTTCCTAGCCGGATCAGCCTTAAGATCTCTCCCTTTCTATGCAACACTAAGGAAAGTGATGAGCGGATAATTTATACCTTTTTTGGCATTATTTTTACATAGTTTTTAGTATGTTTTAGTTACTTTTTATTATATTTTTATTAGTTTTTATTCAAAAATCACATTTCTGGACTTTACTATGAGTTTGTGTATTTTTCTGTGATTTCAGGTATTTTCTAGTTGAAATTGAGGGACCTGAGCAAAAATCTGATTCAGAGGCTGAAAAAGGACTGCAGATACTGTTGGATTCTGACCCTCCTGCACTCAAAGTAGATTTTATGGAGGTACAGAAGCCCAATTGGCATGATCTTAATTGCTTTGGAAAGTAGACATCTTGGGCTTTCCAGCAATGTATAATAGTTCATACTTTTCTCGAGATTTGATGGCTCAAACTGGCGCTTAAAGCCAGCAAAAAACTTTGTAGCGTAAAACGCCAGAACTAGCACCAAAACTGGAGTTAAACGCCCAAACTGGCACCCAAGCTGGCATTTAACTCCAAGAACAGCCTATACACGTGGAAGATTCAATACTCAGCCCAAGCACACACCAAGTGGGCCCTGGAAGTGGATTTCTGCACTATCTGCACTTAGTTACTTAATTTCTGTAAACCCTAGTAACTAGTTTAGTATAAATAGCACTTTTTACTATTGTATTCACATCTCTGGACGTTTAGTCCTTAGACCATGGAGGCTGGCCTCACGATCATGCCTAGACCTCTTTTACTTATGTATTTTCTACAGTGGAGTTTCTACACCCCATAGATTAAGGTGTGGAGCTCTGCTGTTCTTCATGAATTAATGCAAGCACTTTTATTTTTCTTTCAATTCACGCCTACTTCTTCTCCAAGATATACTCTTGTACTTAATTCAGTTAAGTCAGAATGAAGGGGTGACCCGTGACAATCACCCAATCTTTGTTACTCGCTTAGCCAAGATCCGTGTGCCTGACAACCACAAAGTGGTCTACATGATGTTCAACGTAGTCATTGGACGACAGCTGGAGTATATTCTCTTGGGTATCTAATACATGGACCGAGTCTGTGAGATTAGTATCTTTGTGGTATAGGCTAGAATTATTGGCAGTCATTCCTGGGATCCGGAAAGTCTAAACCTTGTCTGTGGTATTTCGAGTAGGATCTGCGAAGGGATGACTGTGACGAGTTTCAAACTTGCGAATGTTGGGCGCAGTGACAGTGTGCAAAAGGATAGAAAGATCCTATTCTGACGCTAGTGAGAACCGACAGATGATTAGCCGTGCGGTAGTTGTACCTGGTATTTTTCATCCGAGACGAGAAATCCGATAGTTGATTAGTCGTGCAGAGGCCGTACCTGGTATTTTTCATTCGAGAGGATCATACAGCTTGCCATGGAAGGAAGCACGCATGATTGGAAGAAGACAATAGGAAAGCAGAGGTTCAGAAGCAACAAAGCATCTCCGAACGCTTATCTGAAATCCCCACCAATGAATTATATAAGTATCTTTATTTTATTTTATGTTTTATTTATCTTTTAATTATCAAAACCTCATAACCATTTGAATCTGCCTGACTGAGATTTACAAAATGACCATAGCTTGCTTCAAACCGACAATCTCCGTGGAATCGACCCTTACTCAGGTAAGGTATTACTTGGACGACCCAGTGCACTTGCTGGTTAGTTGTGCGGAGTTGTGAAAAGTGTGAATCACGATTTCCCACACCAAGTTTTTGGCGCCATTGTCGGGGATTGTTCGAGTTCGGACAACTGACGGTTCATCTTGTTGCTTAGATTGGGTAATTTTATTTTATGTTTAAGCTTTTTATTTTTTATTTTCGAGAAATACAAAAAAATTTAATAAAATCATAAAAACAAAAAAATTTTGTGTTTCTTGTTTGAGTCTTGTGTCAAATTTTAAGTTTGTTGTCAATTGCATTCTTTTAATTTTTTTAAAATTTTTGAAAATTCATGCATTGTGTTCTTCTTTAATTTTCTTGTGCATTTTCGAATTATTAGTGTCTAAAGTTTAAAAATTTCTAAGTTTGGTGTCTTGCATGTCTATCTTTTCTTAAAAATTTTCAAAAATATGTTCTTGATGTTCATCATGATCTTCAAAGTGTTCTTGGTGTTCATCTTGACATTCGAAGTGTTCTTGCATGCATTGGTTGTTTTGATCTTAAATTTTTATGTCTTATGTCATTTTGTTGTTTTTCTCTTTCTTCATTAATTCAAAAAAATAAAAAATAATATCTTTCCCTTATTTTACTCATAACTTTCGAAATTTTGAGTTGATTTGGTCAAAAAATTTTAAAATTTAGTTGTTTCTTGTTAGTCAAGTTAAAATTTCAATTTAAAGACTTTATCTTTTCAAATCTTTTTCAAAAATCAAATCTTTTTCATTTTTCTTTCATGTTTTCTGAAATTTTTTTTAATTAATTTTCAAAATCTTTCTCTTAATTTTATTTCATAATTTTCGAAATTATTGCTAACATTTAATATTTTGATTCAAAAATTTCAAGTTTGTTACTTTCCTATTAAGAAAGTTTCAATCTTTAAATTCTAGAATCATATCTTTTAGTTTCTTGTTAGCCAAGTCATCAACTTTAATTTTCAAAATCAAATCTTTTTAAATTTATTTTTCAAATCTTTTTCAAAATAATTCAATCATATCTTTTTCAAAACTTAATTTCAAAATCTCTTTCTAACTTCTTATCTTTTCAAAATTTATCTTTCAAATCTTTTTCAATTAACCACTTGACTTGTTTGTTTTAATTTTAAAAAGTTTACTATTTTTTATCTTTTTCAAAACCACCTAACTACTTTTTCACTTCTCATTTTCGAAAACTAACCAACAACTTTTTCAAAAATCTTTTTAATTAATTAATTTATTTATTTTTCAATTTTATTTTATTTCTTTTCTTAAATTTCAAATTCTAACTTATAATCAAAATAAAAACAAAAATATTTTTCTTTTCTTTTAATTAATAATTCGAACCCTCTCTCCCTCTCTGTGTTCGAATTTCTTCTTCTACCTCATTCTTCTATTCTTCTATTCTTATACTCACATAAAAGAATCTCTATACTGTGACATAGAGGATTCCTCTTCTTTTCTATTCTCTTCTTTTTCATATGAACAAAAACAAGGATAAAGACATTCTTGTTGAAGCTGATCCTAAACCTGAAAGGACTCTAAAGAGGAAGCTAAGAGAAGCTAAAACACAACACTCCGGAGAGGACCTGATAGAAATTTTCAAAAAAGAAGTAGACATGGCAGCCGAACCCAACAACAATGATGGAGATGCAAGGAAGGTGCTTGGTGACTTTACTGCACCAACTTCCAACTTCAATGGAAGAAGTGAATTACATGGGAGAATCCTATGGAAACACTTACAATCCTTCATGGAGGAATCATCCTAATTTCTCATGGAAGGATCAGCAGAAGCCTAATCAAAGCTTCAATAATAATAATGATAGGAGAAATAGGTTTGGCAATAGCAAGCCTTTTCCATCATCTTCTCAGCAACGGATAGAGAATTCTAAGCAGAGTCTCTCTGACTTAGCAACCATAGTCTCTGATCTATCTAAGATCACTCTCAGTTTCATGACTAAAATAAGATCCTCCATTAGAAATTTGGAGGCACAAGTGGGTCAACTGAGTAAAAGGGTTACTGAAACTCCTCTTAGTACTCTCCCCAGCAATACAGAAGAGAATCCAAAAAGAGAGTGCAAGGCCATAACTATATCCAAAATGGCCAAACCTGGAGAGAGTAAAAAGGCAGTGATTTCCAGTGAGGAAGACCTTGCTGGACGTCCACTAACCATTAGGGAGTTCCCTATTGAGGAACCAAAGGAATCTGAGGCTCATACAGAGACCATACAGATTCCACTGAACTTACTGTTGCATTCATGAGCTCTGATGAATATTTCTCCTCTGAAGAGGATGAAGATATTGTTGAAGAGCAAGTTGCTCGGTATTTAGGAGCAATCATGAAGCTGAAGGCCAAGTTATTTGGTAATGAGACTTGGAGAGGAAGCATGAAAAGCTTCTCTCAATACAGAGTCAAACAGAGCCCCCACAATCAAACTCTAAGTTTGGTGTTGCGAGGCCACCATCATGCTCTGAGTGTCTGTGAAGCTCTATAAGAGCTCACTGTCAAGCTATTGACATTAAAGAAGCGCTTATTGGGAGGCAACCCAATGTTATTTAATTATATTTATTCATAGACATTTGTTTTTGATTGTCATGTTATGTTTTCTTTAGGTAGATGATCATGCGGAGTTGTGAAAAGTGTGATCACAATTTCGTGCACCAAGTTTTTGGCGCTGTTGCCGGGGATCGAACCCGGGTCACCCGCGTGACAGGCGGGAATACTCACCACTATACTGGGCGTTTAACGCCAGAAATGGCAGCATTCTGGGCATTCAGAAAAATGCCCAGTAAAGAAGGATTCCTGGCGTTTAACGCCAGCTAGGGTATCTGGCTGGGCGTTAAACGCCCAAAATGGCAGTCAAGTGGGCGTTAAATGCCAGAACAGATAGCATTCTGGGCGTTTAACGCCAGGATGACACAAGGGAGGTAATTTTGTTTCTAATTCAATTTTTTTCAATTTTTCATGTTTTAATTCATAATTTTTTGCATCAAACATATTTTAAACGTTCATCTTTCAATTTCTATTTTCAAAAATTAATAGTTAGCTGAATTCAAGGATAAACTACAAGAGACAAGGATGGCTAATATAAATATGGAAGAACAATTAAAGCAAACAAAGCAGCAGCTGTCAAGACAAATAACAGAAGAATGCCAAGCAGTTCAATTAAGAAGTGGGAAAACATTAAATACCCCACCTCAAGGCAGCAAAGAGCCAAGGAATGAGCAAACCACCCAAAATTCACCTGAGGACAGTAAGAGCCCAGGGAAAAGTAATTCTGGCGTTAAAACGCCAGCAATCTGGTGGAAGGCTGGCGCTGAACGCCCAGACCATGCCCAAGACTGGCGTTCAACGCCAGTAACAAGCAAGGACTTGCGTTCAACGCCAGAAACAAGCAAGGATCTGGCGTTGAATGCCCAAAATGGGCAGGATCTGGCATTGAACGCCCAAAATGGGCACAGTTTTGGCGTTCAGATGCCAGGAACAGACAAGGAGTTGGCGTCTAACGTCACTCCAGCTTCTAACTCTGGCACTCAATTGCCAGTGAGGGATCAGACACACACAAGTGCTGATGACAACCCCTCTAAAAAGGCTTCTTCAACCACTTCTGTAGGCAATAAACCTACAGCAACTAAGGTTGAGGAATATAAAGCCAAGATACCTTATCCTCAAAAACTCCGGAAAGAAGAGCAGGATAAGCAATTTGCTCGCTTTGCAGATTATCTCAGGACTCTTGAAACAAAGATTCCATTTGCAGAGGCACTTGAGCAAATACCTTCTTATGCCAAGTTCATGAAAGAGATCCTGAGTCATAAAAAGGATTGGAGAGAAACAGAAAGAGTTCTCCTCACTGAAGAATGCAGTGCAGTCATTCTAAAAAGCTTTCCTGAAAAGCTTAAAGACCCTGGGAGTTTTCTGATACCATGCATATTAGAAGGTAATTGCACCAAGACAGCTTTATGCGATCTTGGGGCAAGCATCAACCTAATACCTGCATCCACTATCAGAAAGCTTGGCTTAACTGAAGAAGTTAAACCAACCCGGATATGTCTCCAACTTGCTGATGGCTCCATTAAATACCCATCAGGCATGATTGAAAACATGATTGTCAGAGTTGGGCCATTCGCCTTTCCCACTGACTTTGTAGTGCTGGAAATGGAAGAGCACAAGAGTGCTACTCTCATTCTAGAAAGACCCTTCCTAGCAACTGGATGAACCCTCATTGATGTCCAACAAGGGGAAATAACCCTGAGAGTCAATGATGATGAGTTTAAGTTGAATGCTGTCAAAGCCATGCAGCATCCAGACACATCAAAAGACTGCATGAAAGTTGATCTTAATGACTCTTTGGTAGAAGAGATCAACATGGCTGAGAGTCTCGAATCAGAGTTGGAAGACATCTTTAAAGATGTTCAGCCTGATTTGGAGGAATCAGAGGAGATGAAAGAGCCTCTGAAATTTCCTCTGGAAGAGGAAAAACCTCCTAAACCCGAGCTCAAACCATTACCACCATCCCTGAAATATGTATTTCTGGGAGAAGGTGACACTTTTCCAGTGATCATAAGCTCTGCTTTAAATCCACAGGAAGAAGAAGCACTTATTCAAGTGCTAAGGACACACAAAACAGCTCTTGGATGGTCCATAGGTGACCTTAAGGGCATAAGCCCAGCTAGATGCATGCACAAAATCTTATTGGAAGATAATGCTAAACCAGTGGTTCAACCACAGAGGCGGCTAAATCCAGCCATGAAGGAAGTGGTGCAGAAAGAGGTCACCAAATTACTAGAGGCTGGGATTATTTATCCTATTTCTGATAGTCCCTGGGTGAGCCCTGTCCAAGTCGTCCCAAAAAAGGGAGGCATGACAGTGATTCATAATGAAAAAAATGAACTGGTTCCTACAAGAATAGTTACAGGGTGGCGCATGTGTATTGACTACAGAAGGCTCAATACAGCCACCAGAAAGGATCATTTTCCTTTACCATTCATAGACCAGATGCTAGAAAGACTGGCAGGTCATGATTATTACTGCTTTTTGGATGGCTACTCAGGCTATAACCAGATTGCAGTAGATCCCCAAGATCAAGAGAAAACAGCATTCACATGTCCATCTGGAGTGTTTGCTTATAGAAGGATGCCATTTGGGCTGTGTAATGCGCCTGCAACCTTCCAGAGATGCATGCTCTCTATTTTCTCTGATATGGTGGAAAAATTTTTGGAAGTCTTCATGGATGACTTCTCAGTATATGGAGACTCATTTAGCTCCTGTCTTGATCACCTGAAACTTGTCCTGAAGAGATGCCAAGAGACCAACCTAGTCTTAAACTGGGAAAAATATCACTTCATGGTGACTGAAGGGATTGTCCTTGGGCATAAAATCTCAAACAAGGGAATAGAGGTGGATCAAGCAAAAATAGAGGTAATTGAAAAATTACCACCACCTGCCAATGTTAAGGCAATCAGAAGCTTTCTGGGGCATGCAGGATTCTATAGGAGGTTTATAAAGGATTTTTCAAAAATCGCAAAACCCCTAAGCAATCTGCTAGCTGCTGACACGCCATTTGTGTTTGACACAAAGTGTTTGTAGGCGTTTAAAACGCTGAAAGCTAAGCTGGTCACAGCACCAGTTATTTCTGCACCAGACTGGACATTACCATTTGAGCTAATGTGTGATGCCAGTGATCACGCCATTGGTGCAGTATTGGGACAGAGGCATGACAAGCTTCTGCATGTCATTTATTATGCTAGTCGCGTTTTAAATGATGCCCAGAAAAATTACACAACCACAGAAAAAGAATTACTTGCAGTGGTTTATGCCATTGACAAGTTCAGATCATACTTAGTAGGATCAAAAGTGATTGTGTATACTGACCATGCTGCTCTTAAATATCTACTCACAAAGCAGGATTCAAAACCCAGGCTCATCAGATGGGTGTTTCTTCTGCAAGAGTTTGATATAGAAATAAGAGACAGAAAATGGACAGAAAACCAAGTGGCTGATCATCTGTCCCGGATAGAGCCAGTAGAAGGGACGTCCCTCCCCTCTCTTGAGATCTCTGAGACTTTTCCGGATGAGCATTTATTTTCCATCCAGGAAACACCATGGTTTGCCAATATTGCAAACTATAAAGCTGCAAGGTTCATACCCAAGGAGTACAACAGGCAACAAAAGAAAAAATTAATCACTAATGCAAAGTACTACTTGTGGGATAAACCCTATCTCTTTAAGAGATGTGCAGACGGAATAATCCGTAGGTGTGTTCCTAGAGAAGAAGCGCAGAGGATCCTATGGCATTGCCATGGATCTCAATATGGAGGCCATTTCGGGGGTGAGCGAACAGCCACCAAGGTCCTCCAATGTGGCTTCTATTGGCCCACACTCTAGAGAGATTCCCGAGAGTTTGTACATAACTATGACAGTTGCCAAAGAGCTGGTAATCTGCCCCATGGTTACGCCATGCCTCAACAAGGAATCTTGGAGATTGAGTTGTTTGACGTATGAGGAATTGACTTCATGGGACCTTTCCCACCATCATTCTCAAACACTTATATTCTGGTGACAGTTGACTATGTATCAAAATGGGTTGAGGCCATTGCCATACCCACCAATGATACTAAAACAGTGCTGAAGTTCCTCCAGAAACATATCTTTAGCAGGTTTGGTGTCCCTAGAGTACTGATCAGTGATGGGCGCACTCACTTCTGCAACAAACAGCTTTACTCTGCCATGGTTCCGTATGGGATTCGCCACAAGGTAGCTACTCCATATCATCCACAAACTAATGGGCAAGCTGAAGTCTCTAATAGAGAATTAAAGAGAATCCTAGAACGGACAATAAGTACCCGTTGAAAGGATTGGGCACGGAGCTTGGATGATGCTCCGTGGGCTTACAGAACAGCATTCAAGACCCCTATAGGGACCTCTCCATACCAACTTGTGTATGGTAAGGCATGTCACCTGCCCGTGGAACTGGAACATAAAGCCTACTGGCAACCAGATTCCTAAACTTTGATGCCAAATTAGCAGGAGAAAAAAGATTGCTCCAGCTAAATGAGCTAGAGGAATTCAGATTCACTGCTTTCGAAAATGCCAAGCTTTATAAAGAGAAATCAAAAAAGTGGCATGATAGAAAGCTGTCATCTAGAATCTTTGAACCAGGACAGAAGGTTCTGCTGTTTAACTCTAGACTCAGGCTATTCCCTGGGAAACTGAAATCCCGGTGGAAGGGACCATATGTGATTACAAGTGTATCACCATATGGTTATGTGGAGCTTCAAGATATTGATTCTGATAAGAAGTTCATTGTCAATGGACAGAGAATCAAGCACTATCTTGAAGGCAACGTTGAGCAAGAGTGCTCAAGGCTGAAGCTAGATTAAAAGCTCAGCAAGGTCCAACTAAAGACAATAAAGAAGCACTTGCTGGGAGGCAACCCAGCCATGGGACATCAATCCTCTAAGCATTTTTCCCTATTTTTATTTTTATTTGTTTATATAAAGTTCATTAATAACGAGGTAAAAAAATCAATTGCATAAGTTTACAGGGTTACAGAAGGAATCTGCACACAAAACAGAGAAAAAGAGCTCACTGGCAAGAAAACGCCAGTAAGAGCCTGTTTTGGGCGTTCAGCGCCCAAAAGAGGCATCCAGTGGGCGCTGAACGCCAGTAAGGATAGCTATCTGGCGTTCAACGCCAGAAAAGGGCAACAACTGGGCGTTGAACGCCCAGGAGAGCAGCATTTGGGCGTTGAACGCCCAAAACAGGCAGCGTTTGGGCGTTCAAACGCCAGGATGATGGGAAGGAGGTAAATTCGTTTCTTCTTCATATTTTTCATTCTAATTTTAATTTCCATGTTTCAAATCATGATTTCTTGCATACACATGTTAAGAACCCTGATTTCTAAAATCCTTAATTTCTAAAAATCCTACTTTAAAAATATCAAATGTATCTTAATCCATAAGCACAAATTCTCTTTTTCAATCCAATTCAACTCTTTTCCAAAAATCTTTTCAACTCATCAATATCTTTTTCAAATCTCCACATTATCTTTTTCAAAATCTAGATTTATCTTTTTCAAAAATTTTCATATCTTTTCAATTTTAAACTATATCCTCTCTTATCATATCTTCTATCTTATCTTTTCCAAATCAATCTTTTTTATCATATCTTTTCTAAATTTTCGAACCTACCCCCCTCCCTTTAAATATGGGTTCGGCCTCCCCCCCCCCCTCCATCAAAAATTGCACCTAGCTCTCCTTCTATCCCTCTCCTTTCTTTTCTTTTACTTGAGGACAAGAAAACCTCTAAGTTTGGTGTGTTTATCCGTGATCACTAAGATCATGGCTCCTAAGGGAAAACAACCCACTTCAAGAGGCAAGAAAGAGAGCATTCCAAAACCACTTTGGAATCAAGGGAAGTTCTTATCTAAAGAACATTCAGACCATTATTACAAAATAATGGGTCTAAGATCAGTGATCCCGGAAGTTAGATTAGATCTGAAAGAAGACGAATATCTGGAGATCCAGGAGCAAATTCGAATCAGGAACTGGGAGGTCCTAGCTAATCCTGAGACGAAAGTGGGAAGGAATATGGTCCAGGAGTTCTATGCTAACATACGGCAGACAGACAAGCAAAAACTATCTGGAACTGCTTTCTATGAATATCGGACTGTGGTCAGAGGAAAGATTGTTCATACCAACCCTGACAAGATCAGGGAGATTTTAAAGCTACCTCAGCTAAAAGATGATCCAGACTCTTTTAACAGGAGAATGATGAGAACAGACAAGGGCCTGGATAAGATTCTAGAGGATATATGTATCCCTGGAGTCAGGTGGACCACTAGCACGAAGGATGTCCCAAATCAACTCAAAAGAGAAGATCTCAAACCAGTCGCCAGAGGATGGCTGGATTTCATTGGGCATTCTCTGCTACCCACCAGCAACCGTTCTGAAGTCACTGTTAAAAGAGCAGTGATGATCCATTGCATCATGATGGGAAAAGAAGTGGAAGTTCATCAACTGATTTCAACTGAATTCTACAAAATTGCTAATAAAAATTCTAAAGAGGCCAGGTTGGCTTACCCAAGCTTGATTTCTCTGCTCTGCAAGGACGCTGGAGTAAGGATGGGAATAACTGAGTATATCTCGATTGAGAAACCAATCACCAAAGCATCAATGGAAAAACAACAAGCACAGGATGACCCCATCAAGAAGAAAACACATGAATTTCTCCCAGAAATCCCTCAATCTGAATATTGGGAGTATCTTGAAACATCAGTTACCAAGATGCAAGAAGCTATGGAACAAATAATAAAGGAACAGAAGGAACAAAGTCAAATTCTTTGCTATTTGATTAAAGAACAGGAAGAGCAAGGGCGTGACTTGAGGGAATTGAAGCGCCAGAAGTTATCTCTTGAAGGACCAAGCACCCCACAGATCCGAGGAACATCCACTTCCCAGAACAAAGGTTGTTAAATTCCAATTTCTGCTTTAACTCTGTGATAGTTGTCGTTATAAGAGTTTACCTTAGGAGTCATATAGTAGTAATTAGTGTCTATTTTGATTTTACCTCCAATTAAGTTATAGTCTATTTTTCTCATCATCAGCAAACATGAATAAAATAGTAGATCGTTTGAATAAGAGGCAATAAAATTCGAGTTTTTAATAAGAAAAAAATTCTAATTAGTAACATGTGGTGGCAATGCTTTCTGTCTTCTGAATGAATGCTTGAACAGTGCATATGTCTTTTGAATTTGTTGTTTAAGACTGTTAAATATGTTGACACTTGAAAGAATGATGAACATGAGACATGTTATTGATAATCTGAAAAATCATAAAAATGATTCTTGAAGCAAGAAAAAGCAGCAAAGAACAAAGCTTGCAGAAAAAAAAGAGAGAGAGAGAGAGAGAGAGAAAGAGAAAGCAAGCAGAAAAAGCCAAAGCTCTTAAAACCAAAAGGCAAGGATAATAGAAAGGATCCCAAGGCTTTGAGCATCAGTGGATAGGAGGGCCTAAAGGAATAAAATCCTGGCCTAAGCGGCTAAACCAAGCTGTCCCTAGCCATGTGCTTGTGGCGTGAAGGTGTCAAGTGAAAACTTGAGATTGAGCGGTTAAAGTCAAGGTCCAAAGCAAAAAGAAGAGTGTGCTTAAGAACCCTGGACACCTCTAATTGGGGACTTTAGCAAAGCTGAGTCACAATCTAAAAGGGTTCACCCAATTATGTGTCTGTGGCATTTATGTATCCAGTGGTAATACTGGAAAACAAAGTGCTTAGGGCCATGGCCAAGACTCATAAAGTATCTATGTTCAAGAATCATCATACTGAAATAGGAGAATCAATAACACTATCTGAATTCTAAGTTCCTAGAGATGCCAATCACTCTGAGCTTCAATGGATAAAGTGAGATGCCAAAACTGTTCGGAAGCAAAAAGCTACTAGTCCCACTCATCTAATTAGAATCTGAGCTTCACTCAAAAACTCTGAGATATTATTGCTTCTTGACTTATTAGTCTTCTATTTTATTTGTCTAGTTGCTTGAGGACAAGCAACAATTCAAGTTTGGTGTTGTGATGAGCGGATATTTTACACGCTTTTTGGGGTTAATTTCATATAGATTTTAGTATGTTTTAGTTGGTTTTTAGTTTATTTTCATTAGTTTCTAGGCAAAATCCACATTTCTGGACTCTACTATGAGTTTGTGTGTTTTTCTGTAATTTCAGGTATTTTCTGGCTGAAATTGAGGGAGCTGAGCAAAAATCTGATTCAGGCTGAAAAAGGACTGCTGATGCTGTTGGATTCTGACCTTCCTGCACTCAAAATGGATTTTCTAGAGCTACAGAACTCCAAATGGCGTGCTTCTAATTGCGTTGGAAAGTAGACATCCAGGGCTTTCCAGCAATATATAATAGTCTAACTTTACTCAAGGATAGACGACGTAAACTGGCGTTCAACGCCAGCTCTCTGCCCAATTCTGGCGTCCAGCGCCAGAAACAAGTTGCAAGTTGGAGTTCAACGCCAGAAAAGGATCCAAAGCTGGCGTTGAACGCCCAAAACAGCCCCAGGCACGTGAGAAACTTTAGTCTCAGCCCCAGCACACACCAAGTGGGCCCCAGAAGTGGATTTCTGCACTATCTGTTATAGTTTACTTATTTTCTGTAAACCTAGGTTACTAGTTTAGTATTTAAACAACTTTTAGAGATTTATTTGGTATCTCATGACACTTTTTAGATCAAAACTTTATACTCTTTGACGGCATGAGTCTCTAAACTCCATTGTTGGGGTGAGGAGCTCTGCTGTGTCTCGATGAATTAATGCAAGTATTTCTGTTTTCCATTCAAACATGCGTGTTCCTATCTAAGATATCCATTCGCGCCTAACTATTGAGAAGGTGATGATCAGTGACACTCATCACCTTCCTCAATCCATGAACGTGTGTCTGACAATCACTTCCGTTCTACATCAGATTGAATGAATATCTCTTAGATTCCCTAATCAGAATCTCCGTGGTATAAGCTAGATTGATGGCGGCATTCATGAGAATCCGGAAAGTCTAAACCTTGTCTGTGGTATTCCGAGTAGGATTCTGGGATTGGATGGCTGTGACGAACTTCAAACTCGCGAGTGTTGGGCGTAGTGACAGACGCAAAAGGATAGTAAATCCTATTCCGGTACGACTGAGAACCTGCAGATGATTAGTCGTGCGGTGACAGCGCACCTGGACCCTTTTCACTGGAAGGATGGATGGTAGCCATTGACAACGGTAATCCACCTACACACAGCTTGCCATAGGAGGACGTGCGTGCATGAATCAGAGGACAGAGGAAAGCAGAGATTCTGAAGACAAAGCATCTCCAAAAATCCAACATATTATCCATTACTGCATAACAAGTAACCTTTAATCCATGCTCTCTTGTTTATTTGCAACTCAACTGATAAATATAATTGACTTCCTGACTAAGAATTACAAGATAACCATATATTGCTTCAAACCAACAATCTCCGTGGGATTTGACCCTTACTCACGTAAGGTATTACTTGGACGACCCAGTGCACTTGCTGGTTAGTGGTACGAGTGTGAAAAGTGTGATTCACAATTCGTGCACCAGTCTTCTTGTTTGATGTTGATGTTTTCTTGTTTTGTGTCTTTTCTTGTTTTTCATGTGCATTTTTGCATTCATAGTGTCTGAACATGAAAGATTTCTAAGTTTGGTGTCTTGCATGTTTTCTTTGCATTGAAAATTTTTCAAAAATAAGTTCTTGGTGTTCATCTTGATCTTCAAAGTGTTCTTGGTGTTCATCTTGACATTCATAGCATTCTTGCATGCATTCATTGTTTTGATCCAAAATTTTCATGCATTGAGTCTTTTTCATGTTTTTCTCTCTCATCATTAAAAATTCAAAAATCAAAAAAATATCTTTCCCTTTTTCACTCATAAATTTCGAAAATTTGAGTTGACTTTTTCAAAACTTTTTAAAACTTAGTTGTTTCTTATGAGTCAAATCAAATTTTCAATTTAAAAAAAAATCTTATCTTTTTCAAAATCTTTTTCAAAAATCAAATCTCTTTCATTTTTCTTAGTTATTTTCAAAAATTTTAAAAATATTTTTCAAAAATCTTTTTCTTATCTTTATCACATAATTTTCGAAAATAACATCATCAATTAATGTTTTGATTCAAAAATTTCAAGCTTGTTACTTGCTTGTTAAGAAAGATTCAAACTTTAAGTTCTAGAATCATATTTTGTGATTTCTTGTGAATCAAGTCATTAATTGTGATTTTAAAAATCAAATCTTTTTCAAAACTAATTTCAATCATATCTTTTCAAAAATATCTTTTTATCTTATCTTTTTCAAAATCATATCTTTTTCAAAAATTTGATTTTAAAATATTAAATCTTATCTTCTTATCTTTTCAAAATTGATTTTAAAATTTGTTTCAACTAACTAACTAACTTTTTGTTTGTTTCTTATCTTTTTCAAAACTACCTAACTAACTCTCTCTCTCTAATTTTCGAAAATATCTCCCTCTTTTTCAAAAACTCTTTCTAATTAACTAATTGTTTCAAAATTCAATTTTAATTTATTTCTTCTTCTAATTTTCGAAAATCACTAACTCTTTTTCAAAAATTATTTTCGAAAATCCACGTCCCCCTCTCATCTTCTTCTATTTATTTATTTATTTACTAACATCTCTTCCTCACTCACCAAAAATCCGAACCCCCTCTCTCTCTGAGTTCAGATTTTCTCTTCTTCTTTTCTTCTACTCTTCTTTTCTTCTTCTACTCACACAAGGGAACCTCTATACTCTGGTAAAAAGGAACCCTATTATTATTTTTCTGTTCCCTTCTCTTTCATATGAGCAGGAGCAAGGACAAGAACATTCTTGTTGAAGCAGATCCTGAACCTGAAAGGACTCTGAAAAGGAAACTAAGAGAAGCTAAAATACAACAATCCAGAGACAACCTTACAGGAATTTTCGAACAGGAAGAAGAAATGGCAGCCAAAAATAATAATAATGCAAGGAGGATGCTTGGTAACTTTACTGCACCTAATTCCAATTTACATGGAAGAAGCATCTCCATCCCTACCATTGGAGCAAACAATTTTGAGTTGAAACCTCAATTAGTTTCCCTGATGCAGCAGAACTGCAAGTTTCATGGATTTCCATCTGAAGATCCTTTTCAGTTCCTAACTGAATTCTTGCAGATATGTGATACTGTTAATACTAATAGAGTAGATCCAGAAGTCTACAGGCTCATGCTTTTCCCTTTTGCTGTAAGAGACAGAGCTAGAATCTGGTTGGACTCTCAACCTAAGGATAGCCTGAACTCTTGGGATAAGCTGGTCACGGCTTTCTTAGCTAAGTTCTTTCCTCCTCAAAAGCTTAGTAAGCTTAGAGTGGATGTTCAAACCTTCAGACAGAAAGAAGGTGAATCCCTCTATGAAGCTTGGGAGAGATACAAGCAACTGACCAAAAAGTGTCCTTCTGACATGCTTTCAGAATGGACCATCCTGGATATATTCTATGATGGTCTGTCTGAATTAGCTAAGATGTCATTGGATACTTCTGCAGGTGGATCCATTCACCTAAAGAAAACGCCTGCAGAAGCTCAAGAACTCATTGACATGGTTGCTAATAACCAGTTCATGTACACTTCTGAGAGGAATCCTGTGAGCAATGGGACGCCTCAGAAGAAGGGAGTTCTTGAAATTGATACTCTGAATGCCATATTAGCTCAGAACAAAATATTGACTCAGCAAGTCAATATGATTTCTCAGAGTCTGAATGGAATGCAAGCTGCATCCAACAGTACTCAAGAGGTGCCTTCTGAAAAAGAGGCCTATGATCCTGAAAACCCTGCAATAGCAGAGGTGAATTACATGGGTGAACCATATGGAAACACCTATAATCCCTCATGGAGAAATCACCCAAATCTCTCATGGAAGGATCAACAAAAGCCTCAACAAGGCTTTAATAATGGTGGAAGAAATAGGTTTAACAATAGTAAACCTTTTCCATCATCCACTCAGCAATAGACAGAGAACTCTGAACAAAGTACCTCTAATTTAGCAAACTTAGTCTCTGATCTATCTAAGGCCACTGTGAGTTTCATGAATGAAACAAGATCCTCCATTAGAAATTTGGAAGCACAAGTGAGCCAGCTGAGTAAAAGAGTCACTGAAATCCCTCCTAGTACTCTCCCAAGCAATACAGAAGAAAATCCAAAAGGAGAGTGCGAGGCCATTGAAATGACCATCATGGCCGAATCCAAGGAAGAAGGGGAGGACGTGAATCCCAGTAAGGAAGACCTCCTGGGACGTCCAGTGATCAACAAGGAGTTTCCCTTTGAGGAACCAAAGGACTCTGAGGCTCATCTAGAGACCATAGAGATTCTAATGAACCTCCCCTGTTCACCAATGAACTGAATGCATTGGATCAACTGAGATTGCCTCAGAAGAAATAGGATTCTGGAAAGTTCCTGATACCTTATACCATAGGCACCATGACCTTTAAGAAGGCTCTATGTGACCTGGGGTCAGGAATAAACCTCATGCCACTCTCTGTAATGGAGAAACTGGGAATCTTTGAGGTACAAGCTGCTAGAATCTCATTAGAGATGGCAGACAATTCCAGAAAACAGGCTTATGGACAAGTAGAGGACATATTAGTAAAGGTTGAAGGCCTTTACATCCCTGCTGATTTCATAATCCTAGATACTGGGAAGGATGAGGATGAATCCATCATCCTTGGAAGACCCTTCCTAGCCACAGCAAGAGCTGTGATTGATGTTAACAGAGGTGAACTAGTCCTTCAATTGAATGAGGACTCCCTTAAGTTTAAAACTCAAGGACATCCTTCTGTAAACATGGAAAAGAGGCACAGTAATCTTCTCTTAAAACAGAGTCATACAGAGCCCCCACAGTCAAACTCTAAGTTTGGTGTTGGGAGGCCACAACCAAACTCTAAGTTTGGTGTTGAACTCCCATATCCAAACTCTAAGTTTGGTGTTGAGGAGTCTCAACAATGCTCTGAACATCTGTGAGGCTCTATGAGAGCCCACTGTCAAGCTATTGACATTAAAGAAGTGCTTGTTGGGAGGCAACCTAATTTTTATTTATCTAATTTTAATTTATTTTTATTGTTATTTCATGTTTTATTAGGTTCATGATCATGTGGAGTCACAAAATAAATAGAAAAATTGAAAACAGAATCAAAAATAGCAGAAGGAAAATCACACCCTGGAGGAGGATCTTACTGGCGTTTAAACGCCAGTAAGGAGCATCTGTCTGGCGTTCAACGCCAGAACAGAGCATGTTTCTGGCGTTGAACGCCAGAAACAAGCAGCATTATGGCGTCCAGACGCCAGAAATGCACAGTGAAGAAAAGCTGGCGCTAAACGCCAGAAACAAGCACAGAACTGGCGTTCAACGCCAGAAACATGCTGCATCTGGGCGTTGAACGCCCAGAACAAGCATCAGTTCGGTGTTTAAACGCTAGAATTGCATGCAAAGGCATTTTACATGCCTAATTGGTGCAGGGATGTAAATCCTTGACACCTCAAGATCTGTGGACCTCACAGGATTATCTCAGGATCTGTGGACCCCACAGGATCCCCACCTTCCCTCCTCATAATCCTAGTTTTTCTTCCACATCTTCTTCTTCATCTATTCTTTCTTTTCCTGCTCGAGGGCGAGCAACATTCTAAGTTTGGTGTGGTAAAAGCATTGCTTATTTTGCTTTTCTATAACCATTGATGGCACCCAAGGCCAGAGAAAACCTCAAAAAAAAAAGAGAAGAGAAAAGGGAAGACAAAAGCTTCCACCTCCAAGTCATGGGAGATGGAGAGATTCATGTAAAGGATCTATAGCTCAGTGGTAGAACATTTGACTGCAAATCAAGAGATCCCTGAGATACCTCAGGGGATACATTTTCCCCCACACAATTATTGGGAGCAACTAAGGATAGGAGCACCAAAATCACTAGGGATCAAGTAACAGAGACAAGGAAGAGACATAGAAGAGCTCAAGGACATCATTGGTTCCTCAAGAAGGAAACGCCACCATCACTAAGGTGGACTCATTCCTTGTTCTTACATTCTCTATTTTTCGTTTTCTTATGTTAAATGTTTATCTATGTTTGTGTCTTTATTACATGATCATTAGTGTCTAAGTGTCTATGCCTTAAAGTAATGAATATGAATCCATCACCTCTCTTAAATAAAAATGTTTTAATTCAAAAGAACAAGAAGTACATGAGTTTCGAATTTATCCTTGAACTTAGCTTAATTATATTGATGTGGTGACAATGCTTCTTGTTTTCTGAATGAATGCTTGAACAGTGCATATGTCTTTTGAAGTTGTTGATCATGAATGTTAAATATGTTGGCTCTTGAAAGAATGATGACAAGGAGACATGTTATTTGATAATCTAAAAAATCATAAAAATGATTCTTGAAGCAAGAAAAAGCATCAAAGAACAAAGCTTGCAGAAAAAAAAATGGCAAAAAAAATAGAAAGAAAAAGAAAAAGCAAGCAGAAAAAGCAAAAAGCTCTTAAAACCAAGAGGCAAGAGCAAAAAGCCATTAGCCCTTAAAACCAAAAGGCAAGGGTAAATAAAAAGGATCCCAAGGCTTTGAACATCAGTGGATAGGAGGGCCTAAAGGAATAAAATCCTGGCCTAAGCGGCTAAACCAAGCTGTCCCTAACCATGTGCTTGTGGCGTGAAGGTGTCAAGTGAAAACTTGAGACTGAGCAGTTAAAGTCAAGGTCCAAAGCAAAAAAAGTGTGTGCTTAAGAACCCTGGACACCTCTAATTGGAGACTTTAGCAAAGTTGAGTCACAATCTGAAAAGGTTCACCCAATTATGTGTCTGTGGCATTTATGTATCCGGTGGTAATACTGGAAAACAAAGTGCTTAGGGCCACGACCAAGACTCGTAAAGTAGCTGTGTTCAAGAATCATCATACTGAACTAGGAGAATCAATAACACTATCTGAACTCTGAGTTCCTATAGATGCCAATCATTCTGAACCTCAATGGATAAAGTGAGATGCCAAAACTATTCAAGAGGCAAAAAGCTACAAGTCCCGCTCATCTGATTGGAGCTATGTTTCATTGATAGTTTGGAATTTATAGTATATTCTCTTCTTTTTATCCTATTTGATTTTCAGTTGCTTGGGGACAAGCAACAATTTAAGTTTGGTGTTGTGATGAGCGGATAATTTATACGCTTTTTGGCATTATTTTTAGTAGAATCTAGTTACTTTTAGGGATGTTTTCATTAGTTTTTATGTTAAATTCACATTTCTGGACTTTACTATGAGTTTGTGTGTTTTTCTGTGATTTCAGGTATTTTCTGGCTGAAATTGAGAGACTTGAGCAAAAATCAGATTCAGAGGTTGAAAAAAGACTGCTAATGCTGCTGGATTCTGACCTCCCTGCACTCAAAGTGGATTTTCTGGAGCTACAGAACTCAAAATGGCACGCTTCGAATTGCGTTGGAAATTAGACATCCAGGGCTTTCCAGCAATATTTAATAGTCCATATTTTGGCTGAGTTTAGACGATGTAAAAGGGCATTGAACGCCAGTTCTACGCTGCAGTCTGGAGTTAAACGCCAGAAACACGTTACAAGCCAGAGTTGAACGCCAGAAATATGTTACAAACTGGCGTTCAACTCTAAGAATGACCTCTCCACATGGAAACTTCAAGCTCAGCCCAAGCACACACCAAGTGGGCCCCGGAAGTGGATTTATGCATCAATTACTTACTTCTGTAAACCCTAGTAACTAGTTTAGTATAAATAGGATTTTTTACTATTATATTAGACATCTTGGATTGTATTTTTGATCCTGTGATCTCGTTTTGGGGGCTGGCCATTCGGCCATGCCTGGACCTTTCACTTATGTATTTTCAACGGTAGAGTTTCTACACTCCATAGATTAAGGTGTGGAGCTCTGCTGTTCCTCATGAATTAATGCAAAGTACTACTATTTTTCTATTCAATTCAATGTATTCCGCTTCTAAGATATTCATTTGCACTTCAACATGAATGTGATGAACGTGACAATCATCATCATTCCCCCACGAACGCGTGCCTGACAACCACTTCCGTTCCACCTTAGATTGGATGATTATCTCTTGGATCTCTTAATCAGAATCTTCGTGGTATAAGCTAGATTGATGGCGGCATTCATGAGAGTCTGGAAAGTCTAAACCTTGTCTGTGGTATTCCGAGTAGGATTCTGGGATTGAATGACTGTGACGAACTTCAAACTCGCGAGTGTTGGGCGTAGTGACAGACGCAAAAGGAGGGTGAATCCTATTCCAGTATGATCGAGAACCTCAGATAATTAGCCGTACTGTGACAGAGCATTTGGACCATTTTCACAAGAGGATGGGATGCAGCCATTGACCACGGTGATGCCTCCAGATGATTAGCCATGCAGTGACAGCGCATCGAACCATTTTCACAGAGAGGATGAAAAGTAGCCATTGACAATGGTGATGTCCTTACATAAAGCCAGCCATGGAAAGGAGTAAGATTGATTGGATGAAGACAGCAGGAAAGCAGAAGTTCAGAGGAACGAAAGTATCTCCATACGTTTATCTGAAATTCTCACCAATGATATACATAAGTATTTCTATCTTTATTTTCTGTCTATTTATTATTAATTTTCGAAAACTCCATAACTATTTTATATCCGCCTGACTAAGATTTACAAGGTGACCATAGCTTGCTTCATACTAACAATCTCTGTGGGATCGACCCTTACTCACGTAAGGTTTTATTACTTGGACGACCCAATGCACTTGCTGGTTAGTTGTATCAAAGTTGTGAATGAAAAACAATTTATTAAGACGTGCGTACAGAGTTTTTGGCGCCGTTGCCTAAGATCACAATTTCGTGCACCATTCTGCTATGGTAGCTATCTTGGCTTCTAACTCCTTGAACCCCTTTTGGTTCTATTCTTGCCTTTGAATATAAGAACTAACACATTCTTGAAGAGAATCATCCATTGGAGGTGGTGTGGAAAAAGAAGGTTCATTGTTTGGGAGGAAAGTTTCATAATTGGAAGTTGGTTCATCTTGGTAAGGGTATGGAGGGTGTATATATTGAGGTGATTCTTGAGAGTAATTGTGTTGGAATAGTGGTGGTTTCATGTGTGGTTCATATGGTTCATAAGGTGGTTGGTATGGTGGATAAGAATTAGGGTCATAATGAGGTATTTGGTGGTATGGGGCTTGTGAGTAAGGTGGTTCAAAGTCATGTTGAGGGGGTGGTTCATAGGCATGTGATGGTGGTTGTTGACAATCACAATAAGGGTCACCACATCCATTAGATTGATATGCATTAGGATTAGAATTATAACAAACCGGAGGGGGTTGTTGCCAAGAAGAGTGATCAATCCTTTGAGGCTCCTCCCACCTTTGATTATTTCATCCTTGATGCACGTTACCATTGTAGTTTCCATTCCCTACAACATAATTTGAGCCAAACTCATAGCCAAAGTGAGGATGAGAATTCATAATAGCAAATAAAAACAAAACCTAACAAAAATAAGCAACAAGTCCTAAGGCTAACAAAAACTAAGAAATAAGCAAAAGGCAAACATATTCACATATTCACAATAGCCAATAATGTAACACCATTGCAACTCCCCAGCAACGGCGCCATTTTGATGATGAGAATTTGCTCGATGGTCTAGAATTTCTCTTCTAGAAATAAGAACTTCGTTGTAAGCATAGCTCCAAACCAACAAACAATTCCCACATCAAAAATTTTGGTTGTTACGAGTAACAAACCCCAAATAAGAATTAACCGAAGTATTTAAACTCCGGGTCATCTCACAAGGAATTGCAATGAAGTGATCAATTATTGGCTATGAAGATGCAAGGGGGTTTGATTTGATATTTTGGCAAGAAAATAAATGGCAAGAGAAGTAATTGAACAATTAACTAAATAAAAGAAAGAAAAAATACTCTTGGCTAGACATAGGTAATATGAGATCACCATCCTTGTCTACAAACCATACATTGATAATTATGAGAGGCCAACCTATTAAGTCTACCTCCAAAAGCTTTAAGTACGTAATATCTACTCCTAAGCTTGAGGTACGTCAAATAGGCTTGATCACATCAACCCATAAGTCCCAACCTATCTACTAATTAGATTAGTAGTGGGTTGGTGTCAATGAGTATCAAATTGATCACCAAGGGTTCTCAAATCACCAAATCATTAAGACCCAATGACTCAAGGTCACTCAATTCCCTTAGCCTAGGCCAAGAGTGAAGGAAACTACTCAAAAACTAGTGTAAACATTTCATCAAACACCTAGTGTGCAATAAAATTAAACTTCACAAAATACAAGAATTAACAAAACCCATAACTATCATAAGCAAGAAATCAACAATAACAATGAAGATAAACATAGAAGAGCATGGAAACATAAAATTGCATTAAGGAAAATTAAGATCAAACAATGGTTCATCAACATAAAAGAGAGTAAAACAAGAAATTAACAAGGAAAACTAAGAAGATTAAGACTATAGAATACTAAAATATAATGAGAATTAAAATCAAAACAAGAATTGAAAGAGAAATTTGAGAGTGATTAACCTAACTTTTTTTTACCCTAATTTCTATCCTAAGTCTAAAGAGAGGAGAGAGCCTCTCTCTCTATAATTCTACTCTAAAACATGATGAAAATTAAACTATGACTACTTGGTTCATTCTCCCCTCAATCCTTGGGTTCAATAGCATCAGAAATAAGTTGGATTGGGCCCAAAATGAGCTACAAATCGCTGGCCACGATTTCACTTTTAATGGGCCATGTGCAGCATCGGCGCGCACGCGTAAATGGCGCGTGCGCGCCCCTGAAAGCGAAGCAACATATGACAAATTTTATATCATTTCGAAGCCCCGGATGTTAGCTTTCCAACGAAACTAGAACCGCCTCATTTGGACATCTGTAGCTCAAGTTATGGTCAATTGAGTGTGAAGAGGTCAGGCTTGACAGCTTTACGGTTCCTTCATTTCTTCATGAGTTCTCCCACTTTGCATGCTTTTCTCTTCACTTCTTCCATCCAATACTTGCCTTATGGACCGGAAATCACTCAACAAACATATCAAGGTATTGAATGGAATTAAAGTGAGTTAAATTTAGCTATTTTAAGGCCTAAAAAGCATGTTTTCACATTTAAGCACAAATCAAAGGAAAATTGCAAAACCATGCTCTTTCATTGAATAAATGTGAGAAAAGTTGATAAAACAACCCAAATTAAGCACAAGATAAACCACAAAATTGGGATTTATCAAGGAAGAACTTTGAATTATGCAGAATTTATCAGTATAAATCCACCGAAAGTTCTTAAACAATACACTTAAATGTCTTAGTTTTACCCCAAAATTTGCTGCAACTACAAAAAAATATTTTCTCTAATGTTGCATTTTTTCCTTCTTTTTTTTCTTATTTCTTTCTCTTTTTTTTAGTTCAATGAATGTAGGTTCATCCTCTTTCAAGTAATGTTGCAGTATTATGTTATTCTTCTTCTTTATTTGACTTTTTTTGTTTTTATTCTTGTTAAAAAAGAAAAAAACAAGAAATCACTGCAAAAAAATACTTATTCAACTACACGTTTTTTAGGCTACATTTGAAAAGTGTAACATAAAGATCACTTTTTTTTTATGTTATGAGAATAAAAAACACAGTTGTGACATCATTTAAAAAAGCTCTCCATAGATATTATAAAGATCATTTATAAAATGTAGTCTTATTTTAATATTTATGAGTATTTTTTTTATAAAAAAAATACTTTTAAATAATAACATATTTATTACATTTTAAGTGCACTTTAAAAATGTTGCCTAATATATTTATGGTCAAATAAACACTTAGTAATTTTCCCCCTTTTCACCAAATACACTTAATCAGTATGTAACGTAACTCACCCCCTTTTCCCCTTTTCCCTTTGCGTCACTGTTCTTCACCAAATCAGAGAACCACTCTCCCCATTCTGTCACTCATCACCCTCCCGCCGTCACCTTGCCCACTCACCGTCGCTCCTCTTTCCCACTCACCACTCACCCATCATGACTTCGCCATCGATCGCGAGAACCATCGCTCCTCTTCGTCTTCCTGCTCTGACCGTCACTGTAAGCTCAGCATCGGGAATACTCGGCGCTCAGCATCGCCTTCTCTTTGCTCATCGTCGTCGAGAAGGTATGTATTCACCTTCATTTGGTTCTAAAATTTGAGAGGGCTAGGGTTCCAATTTAAGAAGGTATGTTAGCTCATCTGGCATTATTTGATTTGATAGGGTTATTCTCAAGAACAGGGATATTATAATGGCATGTGTGTGCAACAGTGCTACTCTGTGAATTTGCTTCAGCTTGCGTTTTGCTTACTCTGGTATGTGCAAGGTCTTTCAATTTTAGTTCTTACGATTTTCCGTTTTAAGCAGTGTGTACCTGTGAGTGTTCAGTTGCTTGAAAATCTTAGTTTTGTTCTGAAAATGAAGTCATTAGTTGGTGTTTGTTTCATTTATGTTCTGATCTGTTCTGAATAAGCTTTGAATTCCGTTATATTGTTTATTTGATCCTTGTCGTGAATGTGATAAGACAACTGGAAAAGCATACACAAAATTGTACTGATATAGTAAGTAGTATACAGTATATATAATACATTTAGAGTTATATAATAATAATTAATTAAATTTTCTTTGTCATGTACAGAAACAACTTGGAACTGGGAACACCGACAGGTACAATTTTTATCTTTTTTACATTTTTTATGCAATTTTTTCTGGTTCATAATCGTTCACTTAATTGACATCTTATAATTATGTGAAGAACCGTAACTTTTAGTGATAATTGGAGTCAGGTAAAAGAAATTTTGTTCTCATTTCTTTTGTTGTTATGAATAATTGGCACGATATTTTAGAATTTTAAAATTCTTCAACCAGAATCCTACCGGATACTAGGGAGCATGATATATAGGCGAAGTCTGTGTTGGGCAGTTATAATATTATAGCAGAAATGATTGGCAAGGTTACAAGGTTGTAATACAATTATCAGTATTCTTTTTCTTTATACTTTAAAACAAAAGGGAAAATAAAGGATTTAGTAGTCTTCTTCCGTAACTTCTTAAATCAGATTTAGATACAGTTTAGTGAATTAGTGGAAAACAGTTAGACTCTATTTCTTTAAACAAAAATGAATTGCAATACTATGATCATTCAGTAATTTGTGAAGTTTGGTCACAGTTGTGAGAGATGTAACAAATATCATTTTAGATTCATTGCTTATCTTCGTACTCCGGTTTTTGGGGGGATGGGGTTTTGATCTTTGGGGTTTTCTAATTTTTCTAGTTTTTGACTACTATCGAAGGATTCAAGACTTCGAGGTAAAAGAGGCTCTAAAGCAGATGAAAAATGGCAGGGCAGTAGGACCTGATAATATTCCGATTGAGGTTTGGAAGGGTCTTGGAGAAAAAGGCATCAACTGGTTAACCATGCTTTTTAATGAGATTTTAAGGTCAAAGAAGATGCCTGATGAGTGGAGAAAGAGCACCTTGGTACCTATCTACAAGAATAAGGGGGATATACAAAGTTGCGGAAACTATAGAGGGATTAAGCTTATGATTCATACTATGAAGTTATGGGAAAGGGTGATAGAACGGAGGTTGAGAAAAGAGACACAAGTAACAGAGAACCAATTTAGATTTATGCCAGGCAGATCTACCACTGAAGCGATATACCTGTTAAGAAGGATGATGGAGAGGTATCGTAGTAATAAAAGGGATTTACATATGGTGTTTATTGATTTGGAAAAAGCGTATGATAGGGTACCAAGGGAGGTCTTATGGAAGGTTTTAGAAAAGAGGAGAGTAAGGATCGCATATATTCGGGCAATTAAAGACATGTATGATGGGGCCACAACTAGTGTGAAGACTCAAGGTGGTGTGACAGAGGAATTCCCTATTGGTATGGGATTACACCAGGGATCATCCTTAAGTCCATACCTTTTCACACTAGTCTTGGAAGTACTCACAGAGCATATCCAAGAGCCTGTGCCATGGTGCATGCTTTTTGCCGATGATATCATCCTTATGGGAGAGTCAAGGGAAGACCTAAATAAGAAGTTGGAGTTATGGAGAGAAGCTCTAGAAGTGTATGGTCTGCGCATAAGCCGTAGCAAGACGGAATATATGGAATGTAAGTTCAGTCTGAGAAGGGAAAACCCCAATATAGAGGTGAAGATTGGAGAAAACATCCTACGAAAAGTTAAAAGTTTTAAGTATCTTGGGTGCATCATACAGGATAATGGAGAGATTGAACAGGATGTAAATCATAGGATCCAAGCAGGTTGGTCAAAATGGCGGAGTGCATCTGGTTTTATATGCGACAAAAAAGTGCCTTTAAAACTTAAAGGTAAATTTTATCGCACCGCTATAAGACCGGCTATGCTGTATGGTACGGAGTGTTGCGCGGCTAAAGGGGAGCACGAACATAAGCTGAGTGTGGCAGAGATGAAGATGTTGAGATGGATGAGTGGTCATACGCAATTGGATAAAATAAGGAATGAAGATATAAGGGAGAGAGTTGGAGTAGCACCCATTGTGGAAAAGATGGTTGAATCGCGTCTCAGGTGGTTTGGACATGTGAGAAGAAGACCGATAGAACATCCAGTCAGGAAGGTGGATGAAATGGAAGATGGACAAAGGGCGAAAGGCAGAGGAAGACCTAAGAAGACCATCCATGAGGTGGTCAAACGAGATCTACATGTAAACGGTCTCTCTGTAGACATGATACATGACAGAGTATAATGGCGTCGTTTGATTCATGTAGCCGACCCCACTTAGTGGGACAAGGCTTTATTGTTGTTGTTGTTATGTTGCTTGCTTTGTTTGAATTTACTTTCTGATTTTGCAATTTGCTTATGATTTTGCATCTTGCGTGTTAGTGTTCGTTTTAGCTTCATAAGTAATCATTGTTTCATATTAGTATATAAGCCTTGTACTCTATTATTTCACATTATCAATGATTCCTGTTCTTATCTATTCTCTCAATTGCAATATATTTCTCTCTTAATACTTTAAAACACTCATCTTATTAGTAATGCTTCTGACTTGAGTTGATGCTTCACTATTCTTTGAAATTTTGTGAGAGCAAATAATTCCTCTTTTCTTTCTTTGGACTTTATTTCAAGTTCTGAAATCTAGCTACAACAACAACAACAAAGCTTTGTCCCACTAAGTGGGGTCGGCTACATGAATCAAACGACGCCATTGTGCTCTGTCATGTATCATGTCTACAGAGAGACCGTTTACATGTAGATCTCGTTTGATCACCTCATGGATGGTTTTCTTAGGTCTTTCTCTGCCTTTCGCCCTTTGTCCATCTTCCATCTCATCCACCCTCCTGACTTGATGTTCTATCGGTCTTCTTCTCACATGTTCAAACCACCTGAGACGCAATTCAACCATCTTTTCCACAATGAGTGCTACTTCAACTTTCTCCCTTATATCTTCATTCCTTACTTTATCCAATCGTGTATCATCACTCATCCATCTCAACATCTTCATCTCTGCCACACTCAGCTTATGTTCGTGCTCCTCTTTAGCCGCCCAACACTCCGTACCAAAAAGTATAGCCGGTCTTATAGCGGTGCGATAGATGTAAAGCTTTAGTTCACAAATTCTTAGATTTGATTTTTTTTAACGTAATGAACTTCAATAGGGAAGTGTAAACTGACTGAATTTCTGTGCCGATTAGTCCATAGGTGGTGGATTGGATACTAATCATCTAGGTTTTGCTGGACCTATTAATTCAGGTCGGTTTGATGTTTTAAGATTTTTAAGTTAATTATATTCTGTTTCTTTTAACTGTCTCTAAATCTCTAACATGCTAAGTTTATGCCTAAATTCTTGTTTCAGCATCTTCTATGTCATAATATTAATTCTTGTTGCCTCAGACCCTTGGCAACCCTTTGGTTTCAAATCAAAGTAAATTTTTTAACCCCAATTAATAGTAAAAATTTTCATGGTTTCATGTAAGCTAATCGTAGGTCATTTTGATTGATGTAATGTAATAATATTCTAAGGTTTTATAAAGCATGTGTACTTTAATTATTTTGTGATAAGAAAATGAAATTATTTTGTGACAAGATTATTCATGGAGGCAAAATTTGTTATCAATCTGCATGTGTTCAGTGTTCTTTATATGACATTGTTTTTGAAATTTGTTATCAAATCTGCAATAATAATTGAGGATGCATCCATATATGAAGAATACATATATGCCTATGCACATTTAGCGTATGCTTTTGAAATATTTATAATCACTCATTTTCTTTGTTTTGTTCTCTTTTTCTGGTACAGCTTATTGTTCCCACATTTCCATTTGGAGGAGGAGATAGTGGAACAGGTTCATACCATGGAAGGTTCTCCTTTGAAGCTTTTACTCACAAGAAAGCAGTTCTTTAATGTGGTTTTGGTGGAGACGCATCACTAAGGTGTCCACCATACACAAGCAAAATAGAGGGTTATGAAGGCACTCGTTAGTGGTGGTATTCTTAGCACAATTCGTGCTCTTTTTGGATGGTCCTCTAATTTGTTCCATCTATTGGTCTTAAATTAACGTTTTGGAGAATTGCTTACTACTGTTTCTATTGTTAGTATTTCAAGGGCTTGTTTCGGTGAGTTTCTAAGAAAATATCTTTTTTCGAATTATCTTTTTTTAAAAGATCTTATAGAAAAGTAAAAGTAATTTTATGTTTGGATATCTCATGCAAAAAGATCTTTTTATTTATCAATTATGTTTGGGTATAACAATATAAAAATATTTTTTTGTTTATTTATTACATGAAAAATATCTTTTTTTTAAGAAAAAAAGATCTTTTAAAAAAAATGTAAATTGCAGCTTCTCAAAAAAGTTATTTTTTTCTAGTGCTTTTACTTTTACTACTAGAAATTTGCCAAACACATTAAAAAGTAAAAAATATATTTTTTTCATTAAAAAATATATTTTTTTTATCAAGATAATAACGTCCAAACAAACACCAAATTATATTATATTACTTGCTCAATTTTCAATTATGATATAGTTAGAATATAAATAATTATGATTGCTAAAATTTAGTGCTCATTTATTTTAATGTCTTTGTCAAATTTGTCAATGTTGCTCATTAGTATTTGTCTCTTGCTTCACTCCTTATCATGCTTTTAAATTAAGGAATCAGGTTGCATAGGCTTCTATTTTATTTTCTTTATTTTCAGTTTCTATTTGGCGCAAAAGTGCATGAAGTTGCAGACTGCGTGAGAAAGGATTATCTAATTTGGCACTCCTATAGTATGTGGAAGTACCACTACAAAAATACTAAAATATTATGGTCGATACAGTAACATATACTCTAGAATTCTATTATTCTTATTTTAGAAAAATTGAATAAAATAAACATTAGAATTTTAAGTTTAAAAAATAATTAAATAGAGTAAAGAATAAAGGTAGTTATCTTTATAATCCTATAAAATTGATAGTTTTCACTTTTTTATGTCATTAATATGTATTTATTTTTTCATATCATCAATTCTTTATTTTTATTTTACTCACATGTTATTTGATGCCAATACTTTTTTTTTCAATATCACACACATACAAGTTGATGCAATTTATATTAAGTAAAATGAGAATATTTTGTTTTTATTACTTACTATGAATGTATTTTAAAAAATGTGCGAAATTTGTATTTAATTTATCATATTATAAACATGTTATAATATTTATATTGTCTATTATATACAATTGTTGAAGTGAAAATTATTCACATAAATAATATTCAATATGATTGTCAAATAAAAAAAATGTTAATATTAATATTCATATAGTTTGTACATTGATTTATTACAAATAATTTTTATAGTGATATAATTCAATTTTATATTTACATCAAATAGATAAATTTAAATTTAAGAATTTGAAAATATAACTTCTTAACTAATTAATATTTTGAGCCTAATTATATTAAAATAATTAATATTATTTTTTTTCTAACTGTACTATTTTTTTTTTTTTGAAATTTTTCTTAGCTGTACTATTACTAGTTTACTACAATTAGTATAATACTACTATCGTTTTTTTCCTTTTCAAAGTCTTTCTTTTCGTTTTTTTTTTTAATCTGAAAAGTCATGCTATACCAACAATAAAAACTAATGTATTGGGTCTAAGTCCTAAACCCCACCATCTAGTCTCCTTTACCAGCCCACACACTTAACGTTAATTAATAATGCTTTTCCCAAACGGATAACGGAAACATTAACGCACCTCACAACCAATTCAAAAACAGTGTTTCAATCAATCCCAACCAAAAAATTCCTCTTAACCGTGTACTTCTCTCAGAAGGAGAGCTGATTTCTCTAGATAGCTAGAACAACTACTTCGACAGGAAGCTTGTTTATCTTCAATAGTGGAGCTCTGTTAAAGGAAGAAGAAGAAAATCATAACTCAACAACCAAAACAATCACAAATTTCTGAGTCTAGTTTTTCAGTTTAGTTAGTTAACATTTTAAGTTCATGGCAGCATTGGGTGGAAAAGTTCTTCACCTTGATGGAGACGAGGCTGTCGGTGAACATCGGATCAGGAAGAAGTTGGTTAGAAGAATTTTGACAAAGAAAAATGTAAACAAGGTCACTGTGAAAAAATCAATCAAGAGAATGTGGGGAGAGCCCCAGGATTTGATTATCTCAAGTATGGGCACAAATACATATTTGTTCAACTTCAAACACGAAGAAGATGCCATAAGAATTCATGGGGAAGGGCCATGGAGGGGGGACAGACATATGCTTAGCTTGCAATGGTGGAGGCCAGAGCTTTCATTTGAAGAGGTAAGTTATAACTCCATCACTTTCTGGGTCCAAGTTCATGCCTTGCCCTTGGAAAAGTTGAATAAAAGTAGTGCTGAAAAGATAGGAGCTTGATAAACCCCAATTTTGTGGTTTATCTTGTACTTAATTTGGAGGATTTTGTCACTTTTTCTCCCATTTATTCAATGAAATAGCATGGTTTTGTAATTCTCCCTTGAATTTTGCTTAAGTGTAAAAATATGCTTTTTAGGCCCTAAATTGGTGATTTTAATTCACTTTAATTCCATTCGATGCCTTGATGTGTTTGATGAGTGATTTCAGGTTCATAAGGCAAGTATTGGATAGAAGAAATGAGGAGAAAAGCATACAAAAAGGGAGAATGCATGGAGAAACAAAGATTGAAAATGCACCAAAGGACGCGCACACGCACCAGGCGCGCACGCGCAAAAGTGATTTCGCCTATGGACGCCCACGCGTACATGCCGCGTCCGTGCAGGTTGAGAATTTGCCAGCGACGCGCACGCGCACATGGCGCGCACGCGCCGATACTCTCACGTGGCCCACTTGAAGGCAAAACGCTGGGGGCAATTTCTGAGCTGCCCAGACCCAAATCCAACTTGTTTCTGAGTGTATTTCATGTAGAATTGAAGTCCAAGCAAGGGGGAGCAATTGTTTGTAGCATTAGCATCATGTAGGTTAGTTTCTAAAGAGAGAAGCTCCCTCTTCTCTCTAGAATTAGGTTAGGATTAGGTTAATCTCTCATAGATCCATGTTTAATTCCTTTCATATTGTTTCTTCTACAATTTCTTGTTCCTATTACTCTATTCTTCTTAGTTCTCATGCTAATTTTACCTTTTATGCTCTTTTATGTTCATGGATGTTCATGTTGAATTTGATTTTCTTTTAATGAAATTTATGTTTGATGTTTCTTTTATTGATGATTTGAGTTATGATCTTATTTTTCTTGTAATTGGTAGTTGATAGATTTACTATTCTTGCACTTTTACTATACTTTCCATTTGTACCCACCAAGTGTTTGACAAAATGCTTGGTTGGTTGTTAGAGTAGATTTTGAGCATTCTTGGCTTGGAGAGAGTAATTAGGCAATCTTGAGTCATGAAAACCCAACTCATGTTGGTGATCTAGAGTTGTTAGCTAATATTGTTTCCATTGACTCTAATCTTTTACTAATTTAATTAGTAAGTTGATTAGGACTTTTGGATTGAGATTAGCTAGTCTTGTTAGACTTTCTCTCATGGAAGATAACCTATATCTTCTTCCAATGTTGGAGATGACATAATAAGATAAATTCTTGTTTATATTTGTGACATGATTAATTAGTCTTATTTGACATTCTCCCTATGTGAAGATGACATGATACCTTCTTTCGTTTGTTGGAGTTGACTAAATAAGATGAATTAATCAATGTATGACTAGGATAGAAAGCCTATGATCTCAATTCTTGCCATGAATGTCTCTCTCTTTATTACTTGCTTTCTCTTATTTACTTGCTTGATTTACTCTTCTTATCATTTAAATCCTTGCCCCTTTATATTTTATTGTCCCTATATAAATCAAAACCCCCTTGTCCCCTCATAGCCAGTAAGCATTCATTTCATTGTAATTTCTCGTGAGACGACCCGGAGTCCAAATACTCCGGTTATTTCTTAATTGGGGATTGTTCTTTGTGACAACCTGAAATTTAATTTGATGCGAGAGTTGTTTGTTGGTTTGGAGCTATACTTGCAACGTAAATATTTTGTGAAATTCCTTACCGACGACAATTTTTGCTATCAAATTAATGGCGCCGTTGCCGGGGAGTTCCAATGGTGTTATGTTATTGGTTATTGTATATATGTGAATATTGTGAATAGCTTGATTTTTGGATTGCTTGTTAGTTTTTGCTAGTTTTAGGACTTTGTTTCATTATTTCTTGTTAGCTTTTATTTCTTATTTTCACTTTTCACTATGAATTCTCACTTTGGCTATGAGTGTGATTACAACTATGTTGTAGAAAATAGGAACTTCAATGAGGATGTGTATCAAGGATGGGACAATCAAAGGTGGGAGGAGCCATATGCATATGATCAATCCTCATGGCAACAACCTCCACCAATGCACTATGAAGAGGAGCCATTCTATGATGCATATCAATCCAATGGCTCTGGTGAATCCTCTTGTGACTTTCAAGAACCACCACCATATGCCTATGAGCCATATCCCCAACATAACCATCAACCATACTCACAAGCCACCTTTCACCAACCATCTTCATATTACCCTAATCCATACCCACCATACCAACAATCATATGAGCCATATGAACCACACATAGAGCCACCACCACTCCAACATCAACATTTTCAAGAGCCACCCCCTCCATACTATTACCAAGTAGAACCACCTCCAACGCATGCAAATTTTCAACCACAAGATGAATTCTAATTTTCGCCACAACCACCTTCCGACTATAATAGCTTCCCCTCAAATAATGAACCCTCTCTTCCACCATCACCCCCCGATGAAGCCTCTATGCTAGAATTGAGGGATCTTGAATCTCACATCTTAAGGCAACACGAGGAGGATGAAAAGAATTTTGAGGAGTTAAGAGCAAACATGGCCATCATGGTAGAAGCCATTGGCAACATAGTTTCATCCTGCCTAAGCCTATGCGATCAAGGCACTTCCATTGTGGAATGTGGAGAAGCAACTAAGGAGCTTAGTGAGGGAGTGAAATTGAAGCTCCAAGATGAAGAAGAGGAGTTAAAGCAAGAAATGTAACAAGAGGAGGAGGTAGAGATTATTGAAGAAAATGAAGAAGTGTTTGAAGACTTAGGAGATGCGGAGCCTCCATGGGAACATAGAGTTGAAGAAAACCCCTCCAAGATGATTGAAATTGATGCTAGGGAGGGAAGTGCACACCTTCCAAGGCATATTCTATATGAAGGCTTGGATGGGATAGAGCAAGAATTGAGTTCCCTTGGTGAGGAAGATCAAGCACCAAGTCTTAGTGGTGAAGAATTCTTTAAACATGAAGAACCTTCCCCCCATTGGATTTGAAAGCAATGTGGAGGTAAATCTCTCTCGTCCTCCCATTTATGATTTGAGTAAGGGAAAAGGTTTAGATAAATTTGTTGAACAAAGGATTGAAATTAAGAGATCTTGTAAAGAGGTGGAAGTCCTCAGGAAAAGGAGGATGGGAATTGAATACGCTTTGTCAAGACCCTTGGAATCACCTTTGCCTAGGTTGCCATCTACACCTTCATTTGAGTGGGTGAAACTCATTTCTATTAGCTTTATTATCTCACTTGAATATGGTTTGCTTGAAACGGATGGCCAACTTAGGATGCTTTGTGGGATGAAGCATAAAAGAAAAATATTTTGTGGTTGCCATTGCAAATCAAGGCTCATTATGGTTAATGCTTCAAACATGAGATCTAAAGGTTGGAGTAGTACTCAACTAGAGGGGTCTAGGAAGATTGTCGGCCACTTTATTGATAATTCACCTTACTCACCACCCGGTTGGACTAATAATGATGATCAACTTGAAGACGGGTGTGAAAATAAAGTGTGGGATCCCGGATCACAAGACGAAAATCAACTTTGGGAGCCCGTGGGTTGTGAAGAACTCCATCAAAGCTTGGGGTTACTAACTTTGAATGATGAAGCACAATGGAAGTCCAAGCATTGGTGGATGTTCAAGGATGGATTCAAGCACAAGCCACCTTGATGAGGAGCTCCCCATAAGTCCAACTTAAGGACAATAAACAAAAGTGCTAGGTGGGAGACACCCCACCATGGTAAACTCTTTCTTTTTTTCTCTTTTGTAAATATTGGTAGAGTTAGTTTAATTTCATGTTTTGTTTGATTAGTTGAGTTTATTTGGGAGTCTAGTAGGTTAAATAAGGTTTTATGATGTTTTGGTAGCTGTTTGGAGGTTTGGAATGCTTGGTTTGGTGCAAAAACATAGAAAAATTTTGAAAAAAATAGAGCACCACTCACGCGCACGCGCACTCCACGCATACGCGTGAATCAAGAAATTTCGGCCATCCACGCGGATGCGCCATGTACGCGTACGCGTGGATTGAGTTTTTCCACCCCTCCATACATTCACCCGAGAGTTGTGCCTGAAGTGTGCCAACTTTGTGCCCCAGGGCACGCGAACGCGTACCTTGCGCGTCCGTGTCGACTCTCTGCCTTGCCATGCACGCGTACGTGCACTATATGCGTACGCGTCGCTTCCATTTTCATCAATCCACCCTTACGCGCACATGACGCGCACGCGTGGATTGCCCTGTTTCACTTACCTTCTTTTCTTCTCCTCTTTCCATTTTTTTCCTTCTTCTCTTCTCTTTCCACCCTTCAATCATCATCCAACACTACCAAGCATCATATAACACCATTTCTTTTACTTAGTTAGTTAGTTTAATTTTTGTTTTCCATTATAAGTGTTGGATTACTAATCTTGTTTACCATTTACTGCTGCTTATTACTAATAGGATGTTAGTTTAACATCATTATTGTTATTGTCATTGTTGGATTCCTTTGTCGAGGTTACAATTTATTACTTGGTTTTAAATTTTCATGTTGAACATTTGTGAATACCAAGTACTTGTTACATTGCCTTCACGCATCTTAACTCTTTGAATTGCATGTTTTGGCCACCATGCATTCATCATCCATTGTTAGGCAATTGTATATTATTAATGCATTTTTTTTAGGATGCTTGTTCTAAGTGACCATCACCTATTTCATGCATTGAGATTGTAGAATTGTGAAATTGGATCAAAGCTTCCCTAGTGACATATTTTTGAGCTTTGTAAAGCTTTGTGGGCCATGCTTGCTATGTGATTGATTTCTATCTTCTTTTTCCTAAGTCCTATAGTATCCATGTGTTTCACCTCTATGTCACTTAGGTGTTGCAACAACTTCAATATGTGTCATTGATTGTTTTGTGAGTTTTATATACCATTTTGTTCACTAAGTCTACCTACACATCAATCAATGTCCATGCATTATCCAATTTCACAATTGCTTGATTTTTGCTTGAATGCTTTTATGCCTTTTTATTACTTGTGTGGTTGACTTAACCTACAAGTCTTTTGAAGTATTTCAAGCACACTAGAATCAGTGAAATGTATGTCTTCTTTTGTATAATTGTGATATGGTTTCTAAATACTAGAGTGTGAGTTCTAAACCGCATGCAAGTTAGAACCCATACAACTATTTTTCATTAATGTCACACTAATTCACTCACTCATTTCTAGTGATTTACCTCATTCCAACAATCCATGCTTCCTTGCTTGTGCATTTACTTGTTTTCTATATTCAGGATGAATCATCATAAGCAAAAACAGAAGTGGGAGAAGAACACGCAGCATCGGTTGACCTACCAACTGAAGGTAGCAACTTGGAAAGTCGTCGTACCCCCTTGTTCATCTTTGGATGCACCGAGGACGGTGCAAACTTTTAAGTATGGAGAGGTCGTCCGACTGCTCGGCATTTTTGGGTGACAAGTTTCTAATCCCAACACTTTTGCATTTCATTTTTAGATCTTTTAGGATTTTTGGTTGCATTGCATATGTATATATTAAGCTTAGTCAAAATCATGATATTTTTCAAGAATTTTATCTATAGGGCATCCCAATTGAAGAAAAAAAAAATTTTAGAACTTGCTTGAATTATATACTTTGTGGAACATGATTTTTGAGCTAAGAACACAAGCATGTGAGATTTGAGCCTAATTGTGTGGTTACATCATATATAACCACTTACTTTCATTCTTGTGTGCATTATTCTCTTCCTATGAGTGTAATCTTTGATTTGTTTGATTCTTTATGTCCATTATTTTGTGTATACATGCATTTATATGATTGAGGCCATTGTTCAAATAGCTCACTTACCCAAATAGCCTACCTTTTATCTTCCATTGTTAGCCAATTTTGAGCCTATGCTTAACCCATTTGTTCTTAATTGTAGCACATTACAAGCCTAAGTGAAAAATAATAAATGTCCCTTGTTTGGATCCTTGATTAGCTTAGGCTAGTGAGAGTATTCATCATTTGATTTTGGGAGAGTTGGGAACATTGGGTAGAGATAAAAGTGTGTTTTTATATTTGTGTTGAGAATCTTGGAAATTGGGTACATACTCATGTATTAATCATGTGTAAACCATATGCATTGATGTTCTTGTATATATATTTTAGTTTGAAAAGAAAAAAAATTGGATGGAAAAAAAAAAAATATATATATATATAAGAGGTAATGACCAAATCAGTACCCGAAAGATTCAAACACTGACATTTTGGTACCTCACTATTGTTATTGACAAAATGGTCCTTAAAAGATTTTAAAATTTGACAAGCGTATCCACGAGTTCACCGGAGCACATTTCTGGCGAGCACAGTGCTGCATGGCCACTGCATTTTGATGACATGGCAAATACCCCTCTCCAACCCTAATTCTTCTCCTTCCCCCTCCCCAACGCACTCCCCCCTTCCCCTTCATGAATGCATTCTCCCCCTCCCCAACCCTAATCCTTCCCTTCCCCTCTCTAACCCTAATTCTTCTCCTTCTCCTTCTCCCTCCCCAACGCACTCCCCCCTTCCCCTTCCTGAATGCATTCTCCCCTCTCCCCAACCCTAATTCTTCCCTCCCCCTCTCTAACCCTAATTCTCCATCTCCAACGCACTTCCCCCCTCCTCAGTCCAAAATCCCCCTTTCTAAACCCTAATCCCCTTCCCTTGCCTCTTTGAATTCTAATCCCCTTCCCAACACAGTGTCTCACACTCTCAACTCACTCTCCTCCAAAACAGCAGTAGAGCTCAACCTTCTCAGTCTTACAGAGCCAGTGTCATCGACACCGCACTGTCGCCATCTCATCGTCGAGTCTTCTACGTCCGCCAGTGTCTCCTTTGTAGCATTGCATTGTCTGCACGCCTTCACCGCTGTCGCCTTCACTGCTTGTATCTGCTTGCTGCTAGCCCCCAGTCATTGCCATGCCTCCTCTGTCTGGGTTCCATCTTGGCTCTATCGTGTCCTGTCCCCTCTGTGTCTGGTGTTCTTCTTCTATTCTTGCTTTCGTGGTGTCTGTATTAAGTTTTATTTTATTTTATTTTATTTTATTTTGATTATTGTATATGAATTTGTTTCTGAGTTTTATTGTGATTAATCTTTTTGAATGATAATTTAAACTAAAAATTTGGGACAATTCATGATTTGGGGCAACTCTGTTGATGTTGAGGTTGTTGTTGCTGTGAATGGTGGTGTTGAGGGAAGGAGAAGGAAGTGTGCGTTGGGGAAGGGGGAGTGGTGGAGAGAGAGAGAGAGAGAGAGAGAGAGAGAGAGAGAGAGTGGTGGAGGTTGTTGTTGCTGTTGATGTTAAAGTTGTTGTTGCTGTGAATGGTGGTGTTGAGGGAGGAAGGAAAAGTGTACGTTGGGGAGGGGCTTGTGATGCGGCGGGGACTGCGATTAGGGAGAAGTGTGCGTTGGGGATGGGGGCTGCGACAGGGAGAGAGAGGGAAGGGGAGGGAGTGTGCGTTGGGGAGGAAACTTTGGGGGTGGTTTGCCAAGTCACCAAAACACGGTAGCCACATCAGCACTGTGCTTGCCGGAAATGTACTCCGATGAACTCGTGGGTACGCTTGTCAAATTTTAAAACCTTTTAAGAACCATTTTGTCAATAACAATAGTGAGGTACCAAAATGTCAGCGTTTGAATCTTTTGGATACTGATTTGGTCATTACCTCATAATAATAAAAAAAGAAAATATATAAAAAAGAAAGACAAAGAATTGCAATAAAAAGGGGACAAAATGCCCTAAAACAAGGTTCAATAAAAGTCAATACATATGGGTGGTGATCAAAAAGAGAATGCATGAGTGTGTGAAAAAGTGAAGAATGGGTAGTTAGGTTTGTTTAGAATTGTATAGGTTGTCATAGGCTAGGTGGGAAGTTTAAGTTAATCAAAGATTCGAATTTCAAGCTCACTTGACCATATGCATCCTACCTTGACCCTAGTCCCATTACAACCTATGGGAAAGCTCTCATGATATTTGTATGCATGTATAAAGTAATTGTTGATTGTTAGATGAAAAACAAATCTTGGAAAGCATGATTAGGGGAGAATTGAGTGAATCAACCCCATACACTTGAGCGACTAGAGCGGATACACATCTGGTGAGGGTTCGATTGCTCAATTACATGTTTCCACCCATGATCATCTCTTTTCTTGCAAGTTTGTAAAATATTTTTAATAATTCAATTCAATTGTGGGTTGAGTGATTGCTATTGCCTTAGCCCTTGTGTTTGTATATGTATTCTTGGAAATTGATTTATTTTGACTAAGTGGATGCATTCATATAGATAGATTGCATATAGATAGGTTGCATGTAGTTAGTTTGCATTGAATAAATGTTGATGTCCCTTTGCTTCTTTCTTGATTTTAGCATGAAGACATGCTTAGTTTAAGTGTGGGAAGATTTGATAAACCCCAATTTTGTGGTTTATCTTGTGCTTAATTTGGAGGATTTTGTCACTTTTTCTCGCATTTATTCAATGAAATAGCATGGTTTTGTAATTCTCCCTTGAATTTTGCTTAAGTGTAAAAACATGCTTTTTAGGCCCTAAATTGGTGATTTTAATTCACTTTAATTCCATTCGATGCCTTGATGTGTTTGATGAGTGATTTCAGGTCCATAAGGCAAGTATTGGATGGAAGAAATGAGGAGAAAAGCATACAAAAAGGGAGAATGCATGGAGAAACAAAGATTGGGAATGCACCAAAGGACGCGCACGCGCACCAGGCGCGCACGAGCAAAAGTGATTTCGCCTATGGACGCGCACGCGTACATGCCGCGTCCGCGCGGGTTGAGAATTTGCCAGCGACGCGCACGCGCACATGGCGCGCACGCGCCGATACTCTCACGTGGCCCACTTGAAGGCAAAATGCTGGGGGCAATTTCTGAGCTGCCCAGGCCCAAATCCAACTTGTTTCTGAGTGTATTTCATGCAAAATTGAAGTCCAAGCAAAGGGGAGCAATTGTTTGTAGCATTAGCATCATGTAGGTTAGTTTCTAGAGAGAAAAGCTCCCTCTTCTCTCTAGAATTAGGTTAGGATTAGGTTAATCTCTCATAGATCCATGTTTAATTCCTTGCTTTCATCTTGTTTCTTCTACAATTTCTTGTTCCTATTACTCTATTCTTCTTATTTCTCATGCTAATTTTACCTTTTATGCTCTTTTATGTTCATGGATGTTCATGTTGAATTTGATTTTCTTTTAATGAAATTTATGTTTGATGTTTCTTTTATTGATGATTTGAGTTATGGTCTTATTTTTCTTGTAATTGGTAGTTGATAGATTTACTATTCTTGCACTTTTACCATACTTTCTATTTGTACCCACCAAGTGTTTGACAAAATGCTTGGTTGGTTGTTAGAGTAGATTTTGAGCATTCTTGGCTTGGAGAGAGTAATTAGGCAATCTTGAGTCATGAAAACCCAACTCATGTTGGTGATCTAGAGTCGTTAGCTAATATTATTTCCATTGACTCTAATCTTTTACTAATTTAATTAGTAAGTTGATTAGGACTTTTGGATTGAGATTAGCTAGTCTTGTTAGACTTTCTCTCATGGAAGATAACCTATATCTTCTTCCAATATTGGAGATGACATAATAAGATAAATTCTTGTTTATATTTGTGACATGATTAATTAGTCTTATTTGACATTCTCCCTATGTGAAGATGACATGATACCTTCTTCCGTTTGTTGGAGTTAACTAAATAAGATGAATTAATCAATGTATGACTAGGATAGAAAGCCTATGATCTCAATTCTTGCCATGAATGTCTCTCTCTTTATTACTTGCTTTCTCTTATTTACTTGCTTGATTTACTCTTCTTGTCATTTAAATCCTTGCCCCTTTATATTTTATTGTCCCTATATAACTCAAACCCCCTTGTCCCCTCATAGCCAATAAGCATTCATTTCATTGCAATTCCTCATGAGACGACCCGGAGTCCAAATAATCCGGTTATTTCTTAATTGGGGATTGTTCTTTGTGACAACCTGAAATTTAATTTGATGCGAGAGTTGTTTGTTGGTTTGGAGCTATACTTGCAACGTAAATATTTTGTGAAATTCCTTACCGACGATAATTTTTGCTATCAGAGCTTCTCTGGGAAAACTATTAGAAGCAGAAGATCCTTACGTTGACAAAAATTTGCTTAGAAACTTTCTGAGAGTCAGAGTGGAAGTGAATGTGTTGGAGCAATTGAAAATAGGGTTTTGGTACAAGAGAAATGATGGCAGCTATTCCTGGGCTTCATTCAAATATGAAAGGTTATATGATTATTGCTATAATTGTGGAAGGATAGGTCATGATAGGAGAAGCTGCAAAGAGGAGAAGGAAATGGCTATTGATAACTCAAACTTACCAAGATATGGGCCAGATCTTTCAGCTCTGGGACTCTGGTCAATTTTTTCATTGGCTGAAAAAGCTGGAATCAGGCAAGAAAGCAATGGAATTAAAATTTTAGAGACAAATTTATGGGTGGCACGTGGAAAAAACACATGGAATAAAGAGTGGGTAACGGAAGGAGGAAGAGAAGGCAGCCCTATCCAAGAGCAGGCAAATACTGTAGAAGCTGAAAGCGCAGAAGCAGACCTACATGTAACTAGAAGGTTCCAACAACAAATGGAGATAGAAGAAGTGAACTGAAAAAAAGATACACAATATCTTGAAAATAGTGCTAGTCAGAACGTTGGGAAAGAAACAAAAAAAATTAAAAAAAAAAAGAATTGTTGGAATAACATTAGAAGAGGGAGAGGGTGAGAAAGTGATTCATGAGAAGGGGATTGGGTCAGCTTTAAAAGGCCATTTCCATACTTTGAAACTAAAAGAGAAAGGAGTTGAGTCCATGCAAGTAACCCATAACCAAAATAAATTTAGAGAGATAAAAGAAAAGGAGAGTGCTGAAAGGGAAGCAAGTGAATCAAAGAAGCCCAGTAATAGTCCAGAGGAAAGAAAATATTGGGCCAACAGTACATCCAAGCCCATTGGCATTAATTTCTCAACAGAAATTGGGCTAACTAAAGGAGAACAAAATATATCAAAAATGATGGAGATAAGAGAAAAAAGAGGTGGAATTAACTATTGGAGAAGTTTTGAAGAGAGCCATGGGAGGAGACAAACAGGATAAGAAAGAAAAGAATGAATTAGGAAAAAGAGTGCAGGGGGAGAACGACCCAGACCAAAGACACTTATGGTGGAATTACAAGGAACAAACAAAAACAGTCAGTAATTATCTACAAGCAGGACAACAAATTTACCACTCAAATGACGGAGTCCTATACATCGTGGAATTAGCAAATGAAGAGGATGAAAAAGAGGAAGTAGCAAAACAAACAGAATCTATAGCTGAAATGTGGGAGACAGAGTTGGCTAGCCACATTAACAACAGTCTGAAATTAAAAAGAAGAAGGGACGATGAGATACCAATGATGATTGAAGGTGCTGAGAATGAAGAAGAGGAGGTAGAAAGTGCTGGTCTACACTTGGGAGGGAGGAAAAATTGCAGAAAAGAGGCAATATATGAGGAACAGGAAGGGCGAGTGATGCATATCGAAGAGGAAATAGGGAAGATCTTAATGGCTGGGGAGGCGGGCCTTAACATGCCCCCAACCCAGCCATGAGTATTGTAAGTTGGAACTGTCGCGGGCTGGCGGCTCCTGCGACAGTTTCGGAACTTGTAAATATATTTAAAAAAATAAAGCCAGCCATAGTATTCCTCATAGAGACCAGGGCAAAAGGAAAAAATGTTAGCAAAATCAAAAGAAGATTACATTTTGAAAACATATTTTGTGTAGAACCCCGGAGTTTGTCCGGTGGTCTATCTTTGTTTTGGAATGAAAAATATGATGTTGAGGTCTACTTTTGGAATGATAATCTTATTAAAGCCTATGTTAATGATAGAAAAGGTAACACATGGATTGGTAATTTTGTGTATGCTTGTCCAAATTATAAGCAAAGAAGAAAACAGTGGAGAAATATCACTGCCACCACTACCAATGTAGGGGAGGTGCAGCTGTACATAGGTGATTTTAATGACGTTTTGAGTCAAAAAGAGAAGGTCAGCATGCATCCAAAACCTCAAGCACATGTGAGAGAATTTAAAAATTTTGTGGATGCTAATTTTTTGATAGACTTAGATTTAAAAGGCAGCAAGTTTACTTGGTTTAGCAACCCAAGAAATGGGTTTGTAACTAGAGAAAGAATAGATCGAGCCATGGCTAATTAGGGGTGGTGGAGTTTAAACCAATAGGCTTCCCTTTTAGCCTTACCGGCTGTGAGTTCATACCACTGTCCATTGGTGCTGAAGCTGGAGCAGAATATTAGAATTCAAAAAGCATTCAAATTTGAGGCGTATCGGACAGATCATAAAGAGTGCAAAAAAATTGTTAAAAAGGGATGGTATAGGGGGAGAGACAGATAGTGAAGGAGCTGGAGTAGGATTGAGGATAAAAAATTGCAAGGAAGAATTAAAAAAATGGAGTAGAAGCACCTTTAAGAGAGTGGATAGAGAAATACAGAGCAAGAAGGAAGAATTGAGTAGATTGCAGAATTCTGAGTTCTCGGCGGATCAGCAAGAAAGGATACAATTCTTAAAGGAAAGTATTACGCTCTTATGGAGACAAGAGGAGAAATTTTGGGGACAAAGATCAAGGCTGAAATGGCTAAAATGGGGCGACAAAAATATTGCTTTCTTTCATGCAACAACCATTCAAAGACGAAACAAAAACAAAATAGAGAAGCTTAAGAATACAGCAGGACAGTGGGTAAGTGGGAACAAGGAACTCATGTATCTGATTGAAAATTATTTCTCTAATCTATTCTCTTCAATGAAGAGGCTGAATTGGGAAGATTGCATCAACAAAATTCCAAGGAGAGTCTCAGAAGAGATGAACCAGAACCTGTTACAAGAAGTCACAGAAAAGGAAGTAAAAAATGCAGTTTTCAACATAGGAGGCCTAAAAGCACCAGGTCCGGACGGACTAAATGGCTTATTTTATCAAGAACATTGGGAAATCATAAGTAAGGAAGTGTATGGTGCAGTCAAAGAATTTTTTAACGAAGGGAGTTTACCTCAGGAATTTGGGGAAACAGTGGTGGTTCTCATTCCTAAAACTAAAAATCCAAAATGCTTAAATCAACTTAGGCCTATCAGCTGTTGCAATTTTATTTATTAAATCATTCCAAAAGTGATGGTGATGAGACTCAAGAGAATACTAGAAGACATAATATCTCCAACGCAAAGTGCATTTGTGAGCGGTAGACTAATTCAAGATAATGTTATTATAGTACAAGAGGTTTATCATAGTTTAAATAATAGAAGAAATGGAGGATCACAAAATATGGCCATAAAGTTGGATATGAATAAGGCCTATGATCGGTTAGAATGGGATTTTCTTGAAAAGGTTCTAAGAGCATTCGGGTTTCATGAAATATAGGTTAAGCGCTTGATGGCTTGTGTTAAGAGCACTCACTATCGATTCAAGATTAACGGGGAGCTTTCCAAAAAGATAATACCACAGAGAAGATTAAGGCAGGGCGATCCATTGTCACCGTACTTGTTTATTATCGCAGCTGAGGTTCTTACAATATTTATGAATGAAGCACAAGATAAAAAGCTCATATCGGGATTTAAAATATCTCCCACTACACCAACACTTACTCATTTATTATTTGCTTATGACTGCATAATCTTAGCTGAGGCATGTGAAGAAGAGATTTTCCAAATCATTTCAATCTTAAACAAGTAAACAGAGGCATCGGGACAAAGAATAAATTTGGAGAAATCGGGAATCACTTTTGGATCTCAAATCCCTATACAAACTAGAGTCAATATTGAAGAGATTTTAGGAATGACTGCATGGGACTTGCCAGGGAAATATTTAGGATTGCCAGTATATTGGGGAAGATCAACGTCCGAAGTACTTACATGGATTGAAGAAAAAGTTTTAAATAAGCTAGAAGGGTGGAAGGAAAAGCTTCTCAGTCAGGCAGGTAAAGAAATTTTAATTAAGGCAGTCATACAGGCCATACCAGCGTATGCAATGAATGTGATCAAGCTCCCAAAATATTTCTGTCAAAGACTTAGTTCAAAAATAGCTAGGTTTTGGTGGGCGTCATCAGGAAAAGAACGAGGCATCCATTGGAAGAAATGAAGCTCAATAACCAAGAGTAAGAGAGATGGATGGCTAGGATTCAAAGATTTAGAGTGCCAAAATGTGGCCCATTTAGCTAAACAAGCATGGAGCGCTATCAAAAATCCAAATGCAATCTGGGTTCAAGTCCTTAAGGCTGTCTATTTTCCTAATAGCAACTTTTGGGATGCCAAAATTCAGAGAAACGTGTCGTGGTTATGGAAGAGTATTTTAATAGGAAGAGAGCTTCTCAAAAGGAAGGGTAAATAGAGTATAGAAAGCGAATCTCAAGTTAATATTTGGAGAGATAGATGGATATCGGGAGAAATCATATCTGAAATTACTGAAAATCCAAATATTCAAAAAGAGGAGAAAATTATAACAGAAGGAACAGGATGAAATGTTTCAAAAATCAAAGACCTCTTCCCCCTGAAAGTATGTGAGCAGATTCTTAAAACCCCATAAGCATAGTAAGAAAGGAAGACTCATTATTTTGGCCGTTCAGGGAGGTTGGAAATTATAGCATAAAAACAGGGTATCAAGTGGCAAAACTGGAAGGTTTGAGCGAGAATCCCTCTACAAGCACTGATAACTAGGAACTCTGGAAGGAAATTTGGAATATGAATGTTCCGTCAAAAATCAGGATGTTTTTATGGAAGGCAGCTCAAAACATTATTCCAGTAAACTCTAATTTATACAAAAGAAGGCTGCAGGACAACCCAATATGTTCAATTTGCCAAAATAAGGAAGAAACGGTGGAGCATGCGGTGTTGCTTTGTGAATGGACTAGGAAAACTTGGTTTGGTGCACAATGTCATTGCATACCCACCAAATACACTGTATCATTTGGTAATTGGTTGATAGACAACATTTTGAAAATCAAAAGGAGTGGAGGGGTTGACCAAGAAGACAGAATTAGCAGAATTGGATTTCTATCTTGGAAAATATGGAAAGCGAGAAATAAGGCACTATTCCAGGAACAACAAACAAATACCAAAAGCACTATCATAAGAGTTGAATTAATGGAGAGAATTCACAGAGAAGCAACAAAACAGGAGAAGATAGTAACCAAAGAGTTCAAAAAAAAGAAGCACTCAACAAGTAAAATGGAGACCTCCTCCTGTAAATTGGCTTAAAGCTAATGTTGATGCCGCCTTTGACAAGAAAATTGGAGATGGGACAATTGCTGTAGTATTCAGGAATGATAAAGGGGAATTAGAGTTGGGATTCTCTGGAAGAATTAAAGCTCACTCTAGTTTAGCAGCTGAGGCAAATGCAATTAGATAAGCACTTATAATAGTGAAAAATCTGAGAATGGGAAGAACGCTTATTAAATCAGACAACCAACAATTAATTCAGGCAATAAAATCTCAAGGTTCAATAGGAGAAATTGAAGCAATTCTGCAAGATATTCAAATTCTAAATGCCAGACAGTGGGTTTACCTGAATTCCTAGGAATGGAAATCGTTTGCCTCATATAATTGCTCAGCTAACAAACTTGAACAGATTGCAGGCGTCGTGGTGCATATATCCTACACAAAAAATTGCAAAAATATTAAGAAAAGATAAATTTAGAGTATCTTGATAATTCAAAAAAGATGGGATTAGTAGAGGTAAGACAACGAGGTTACAGATAGAGGATATAGGAGAAGAACCTGAAACACTGTGGGTTTAGGCAATGACTCAACCTCTAAGGCGGAACTTCTTACCGAGGTGATGCCAACAGAGAGACCTAATGCGGGCTTTTTGAACCAGATCACGCCTTGATTCCAGACTTGAAGATCAATCGGAAAGTGGTAGTAATCATGATCTTAGCGTGGAGGCCATGGGAGCTTATCTCTTGGTGTTACAATTCAACGCCTTGAGAGGGAAAAGATCAGATTGGGGTTTGGGTTTGGGCGAGTTGAATTATGGGTTCGGGTAGGATTTTTAGGCTTAGTCCAAGACCAAAAAAAAAATGTCCTAAGAGCCAATCGTCTCTATACACATATCACACTAATATGTGATCACATAATATAAGTATCACATGCTTATTTTTATGATCAACACCATAGAGCTTCCCAAAATAAAATAGAGTATGAAAGATGGAATGTCAAAAAAATCAAGCATTATGCCTTATGAAAATAGAAAATAAAGTGGTCTTATTTTAATAACTTTAACTATTTAAGGACAACTTGCTTTATTTAATCAAACTCTCAGTCTCTACAGAAAGACATATTCACCATGAAAAGGGGTACACATTAGAAAAAAAATCTTTAAAAGTTAAAGATTGAAAATTTTAGCTAGTAGTAAAAAGAAATATTTAAGTGCCCCTCATGTTCTTGAATGTTCTTGTTATTTTATAAAGTTCATCACTTCTCTTTATTAATTTTTTTTTGATTCCTTAATATACTTTATATTAAGATACAACACAAAATAATTTTTTTAATTTGCTCTAATCCTCTAACATTACTAATATTTTAATATTTAACTTCTTATTTTTTTTATATCCTCTTTGATGAGTGGTTGAATCCTTATAGAGTTAATTTATTTAATTTTTTTTATCTAATTTATACTATTAACTTTTTTATAGTAAACAAATAATCTTTTAACTATGAGGTTTTCTATTTTAATCTTTAAAATAACGAAATACACCTTTTATGAATTATATATGATGAAGTATATTTTAAAAAATATATATACACCAAATCCTTCATACTCCATTATATATTTTATAAATTGTCTAATAATTATTCAATCACTTCATAAAAGAAAAAGCAAAATTAAATTGATTTCTAATAATAATAATATTAATAATGGACCGTAATAAGGCTGCCACTAACTAGTACACTACCTAGTACCTACCACTTTATAATGTGTTGTCTATTAGTTTTTATAACAAAGAAAATTTACTAACTATCTATTATTATGTCTCTTTTCTCTTTTTGTCCCTTTCACAATAAATATCACCTATGAAACACGGACACTTCGTTGAGTTATCGTGTTTGTGTGTCGATTCAAACACGATATTCATCGACATTCGTCCAACACGTATGTCTGTTGTGTCTAACCGTGTCTTGATAAAAAATAAAAAATTCTTCTCCAGGCACGCCTGAACACACCTAAATACCATCACGTGTCCGCGTGTCCAATCTTATTTTTAACATATATTCTTAAAATAAATTTAGATATAGTATATGTTATTATTTATTAAAACAAAAAATATTTTAAATACTTGATATAATTAAAACAAGACATTAAAAATAATTAAAAATTTTAATTTATATTTTAATATCAATAAAATATCAAAATATCATTACAATTTATCTAAAAAATATTTTGTATTTTATATATATGCGTGTCCCCGTGTCATGTATAATTTTAAAATTTCGCATGTCAGTGTGTCCCGTGTCGTGTCGTGTCCCGTGTCCGTGTCAGTGTCCGTGCATCATAGATATACACTGATTCAATAATAATAAATAATTTTTTACATAATTAATATATTATAGTTAAATATTTTTTTATCATGCTTTAGTTATTTATTATAGCTAATTAAAAAACATAAAATTAAAGTTAATTATAAAATATTTAATTACTCTATTGGTTTCTATTCTTTTACTAAATTTATAATTAAGTTTTTATTTTTTTTATCGAGTTCCTACACTACTTTTAATTTTTTAATTAGGTCCTTTATCGTATAAAAAGTATTAGAAGTAATTGAATATTTCTCTACAAATTAAATGTATTCACAATTAAGAATTTAATTATATATTCGACTACATATTTTTTGATAAAAATATTTCAATATTTTTAATATTTTTAACATGAAAAAGATCTAATTACCAAATTAAAAACAGTATAAGAATCCCATTAAAAAAAATATAAGAATATAATTATAAATTTAGTAAAATTATAGAAATAAATTAAATAATTAAACCATTATAAAATTACTAAATTATTATTAACAATAAAACAAACATAAAAATATAAAGTAATTACTTTAGAATGAACAACACTAATTATATCAAAATTTTATAATTAATTATTTACTAAATATATTAGATAATCGTACATAAATAGTAAAAGTATAAAATATTTAATATATATTATATTCAAAATGTGAAAATAAATAACTATAGTAAATAAGAATTTTTTAAATTTATATTTATTAGTTAGTACGAATTTACATAATAGTTAAATAAATAAAATTTTAAAATAATTTAATAAGTAATCATATTATATATATATATATATATATATATATATATTTTGTTCGGTGGGTCGGTTACCGGACGGTTCGGATTGCGATCCGGGATGATGGTAGGAACTCGTCAGGTCGTGGACTGCCGGTCGAGGGGTGCGAGGTCCCGACGTCCCGTGTTCTTCGTAGAGAGGGGGGTGCCACCTGCAAAGACACTCCGACGCTCCTGTCAGTAAATGTGCAGGCGGAAAGGGTAGTGTGATATGTGACGTACCTTGGGGGAAGAGCAAGTCTTCCCCTTATATACCTGTCAGAGGTAGGCCCGTCCAGAATAGGCCCATGTTTCTAGGGACGTTGTCCCCCAGCTGCGCATGAGCTGTCCTGGACGCGTGTCCGGGTCAGTTGTAGGGCGTCTATCCGGATCGGATGGTGTTCGGGTCGACCCGACCCGTGGAGGTTCTAGACCAGGCCGTAACATATATATATGTGTCAAAACAAGCAATCAAACACGCATTATAACCACTAGCGGCTCAACAGGCACTAACGTGCCTGTTCAACCGCTTTTCTATTGTTTTTAAGAAATTAAGTGCCTGTTGAGTCGCTTTTCTATTATTTTTAAAAAATAAATTTTATTTTTTGTTAATATATCATTCACTTTTTAAATTTATTAGATAAGTATTTTTTTATTTTAATGTTGATGTGGCTTTATTTATATCATATTTTATTAAAATTAAAATTACTATAAACCAAAATATAATTAAAAAAAATAATAATAACGTTATTCTGATTCAAAAAGAGTATATATAAACTAAAATACATGTTAGTTATATTTTTATTTAAATGTCATGGATATTCATATTTATCTTCTTTTTTTTTTAAATGGTAGACCAAAATATGAATCTAAATACGAAGAGGTCTTCATTTTTTTATAAATAGTGGAAAAATAGAATAAATGAGAATGCTTATTTTTTTTGTTTTTAAATATCAAAATATAAGAATAATTAATAAACAAAATAGGAGAGTATAAAAATTGTGTATCTGAAAAAAAATCTTTCGTAATTCATCATATATCTTCTTATCAATAACTTTTTAGTCTTAAAAAACCGCCAGATTTACTGGCTATAAAAATAAATATATAAACCTTTCAAGATTATTCAATTAAAAATTATGTGTAACAAAATCAAAATAAAAATTTACAAATATTATTTACAAATTAACTATTTTTAAATGTTATTAAGTTTAATTATTTATTTTTAATTAGTATTTAATTTGAAGCCCAAATAAAAATTTATATTCAAAGTACTCTCTATCTTCATGCATAATTTCAATTGTTAAAAAATATTTTATTTTTTTAATTTTATATTTAATTTTTAAATTAACTTTAATTTTATTATTTTTTCAAAATTATTATTTTATATTTTTATTATATCCCTTACTATATCAAACACTATTCTCTCTTGCTATTATTCTCTATATGATAAATACAATACTTTACATAATTAAATATCAAATTTAGTACTCTAAATAATTAATTATTTAGACAATTAGTATACTAATATTCTAAAAAACACTTGATAGGTGTGATTTTCTTGGATGCATTATATACCAATTAAATAACTAAGCCAATATGCCAAACAAATAATATTGTAAAAGATAAAATTAATAAATTTTTTTTGTAATATAATTTATTTATTTTAGTTTAATTTAAAAAATTTATATACTCAAATTTTAAATACAATATTTTAAGTAATCAAGTATTTTAGAAAATTAAAAAAAATTATCCCATTAAAAGCAATTTAAAAAGAAAAATGTTAAAAAAATATTTATAAAATTTTTCATCCCATCGTTGATAGATAGTTAAATACAAACATGTCAAAAAAATAAATAAAATGTACATATAAAAGGTAAAGAAACGGTTGTTTTTGTCAAATCAAATTAATGAGAAAAAAAGACATAACGTTATTTATCTACATAAAAAATTGGTAACAAATTAAAAAAATAAAAAAATAGATTAAAAATATAGATTGAGTAAGTAAATTGGAAAATAAAATTGTAACCGCAGTGGAAAAAGGCAAAGGAGGAGGATGGAGACAATTCAATTGAGATTTGAGAATGTTAAAGAAAGGAAAAGAAAAATATCAAAAGAAATACAAAAATGATAATTTTTTTAAGAAACTACAACAAAAGCTCTAATAAAATAATTAGAGTGAAGCTACAGAGTACATTGTACTCAGAACACGATACAAACTAAAACTAAAATAAAACTAAATAAAATATAATTTAAATAAATATCACAAAATATAATAAAATTTACCAAAAATTCCTTATCACTACTATTGATAATAATTGAACATTTCTTTCATCATAAATTATTCTTTTGTTCTTTTTGTACATACTTCTAAAATCAACATTTATCATAGTCATAGTCTATTTTAGGAAGTTGTCTAAAGAGTTATTCAAAAGGTAAAAATGTTAGAGTTGAGTAAGAGAAGTAAAAAAAATTAAAGAAATGATAAAAAAAATAGATTATTTAAGTGTAGGATTGAGAAAGAAATTACGTGTGAATTTGTTTTGTAACTGTAAAATTAGTTTTGGATTATGTTGGCACTTAGTAGGGTTAAAATAGGAAGGAAAATTGGACACCAAACTTAAGGTATTCGCATTATATATTGTTATAGATGACTTTATACTAACCAAAATTAAGAATAACTGGGTCACAAGTAATTCCGAAAATTCCAATACCATTTCTATTTTCAAGATATACACCATTTCATAGCCATATTGATATTGAGGGGGCCTTCAATTGGAATGAAATTAGACACCTATTAAATTTATTATTTATTATATTTATTATATCTTTTATCTATTTATTATATATTCTAATTTTATAACTAAAATGTGTTACATGTTACTTTCTTATTACAATTGAAATTAAATCTTTTCTTTCAAAATTAAAAAATTTTCCTCTCCTCTTTACTAATTTTACAACCAAAATGTGCTACATGTCACTCCCTAATTGTAAATGAAATTAAATTTTTCCCTCCAAAATTAAAGAATCCTTTCCTTCTTTATACTAATTTTATAACCAAAATGTGCCACACGCCACCCCCTCATTGCAATTCAAATCAAATCTTTCCTTCTAAAATTAAAGAGTTCTCCCCTCCTCCATCTTTCTTTCTCTATCTCTCTCATTCCTTCAACCACTCTATCTATTTTATATATCATTATTAATATCAATGACTAATTACTAATTTGACAATCAAAATGTATAACATGACATTCTTTAATTGCATTAAAATTAAAATTGAAATATTAAAATTGAAATTGAAATTGAAATATACCTATATTATGTATCATATATTACTATCTAATTTAATAATTAAATGTGTCACATGACACTCTTTTATTAAAATTGAGCGAAAATATTTTTTTTTCCAAAATTAATAAACTCTCTTCCTAAATTCTCTCATCTACCCCTCTCTATTTTTCTATTTCTCTTTACCATTTTTACTCTATATATAATTTATATTTTATATTAGTAATTTGACAAATCAAAATATGTCATCTGATAATTTTTTATTATAATTAAAATAAATATTTTCTTCCAAAGTTAAGAAACTCTTACTCTCATTTTTCATCTTTATCTTTCTCTCTCTTTTCTCTCATTTTCTATTTTTTCTACCTTTCTGTTCTACAGAAAATAAAATAATATAATTCAAATAAACAATATTATTATTATTATTATTATTATTATTATTATTATTATTATTATTATTATTATTATTATTATATACATCTTTTTTTAGTTTTTTATTTAGTTTTAAATTTTTACCGCTTATCTTTTTAATCTATATTTTCATTTCTCTTCTTTCAAATATTTATTATATATAATTTGGAGAGAATACTAACGTTATAATTAAAAGTTAGAATCAAGATTTAATTGAAGTTAATTGTATAATTATTTGTATAATTTTTTTATACTAATATCTAATTATATTTATATGAATCTTGTTAGGAAGCCAATGGAATATTTGTACAATGTGTACAATAGGCTATTGAATTAAAAAATGAACATCACCCATACTATCCAGAATAGTCATCCGGATACTAGAGAGAGCTCTGATACCATGTCATGATACCACTCATCCCAAAAGCTTAAGCTGGTGGGAAAAGATAACACTAATGGTTATATCTCTAATACTGAATCGGACATCTCTAAACCTCTATTGTACACATTGTACAAATAATCCATTGGCTCCCTATACTTCCTCTATTTATATATACGGAGAGAAAAAATATTATTTTTAAATAACAAGTATAAAAATTAATTATTTCTATTTGTGCAACAGACTTAACACCTAATTAAAAATAAAAGTATATACGTTAAATTGTTTTAAATTTTAGATAACGAATGTTAAAATTAATTATTAATAAAAAATGTGACTTTTTCATATAAAAATAATAACTAAAAATCTTATTATTTGATTTTTTATCTATAGATATATTGGTCTTTTTAGTCAGAGACTTTTGTCAACCTACGATTTTTTTTGTAAAAGTAGTTTGATTTTATAAATCTTTTGTATCATGCATAATCTATACTGTCAGAACGAAGTGAACCGTAGTTTTAAAAAATGTATATTTCTATAATATTATTACGGATAAAAATACTAGTTATTTAAAAAAGTCATTGTCTACCTAATAAAACCGAATAAAATACGTCCACTCGTGTGTATAATGAACTGTTGGTAAATATACAACCTAATAATAATACAAAAAATATTAATTGATTTCAAATTAAAAATTTTTAGATACTGTAAAATGGTATAGATTTTCACTTATATATATCCCTCTATAAATTTAAATATGATAGATAATTAAAAAAAATATGTTTACAAAAAAATTAGAAAATAACTAAAAGATATATTCATCTCTCTACAAAAAAATTTTTCGTTCATTTCTCTAAAAATTACAAAAATTAATTCTTTTTGATAATTTTAATATTAAAAATTCTTTTTAATAATTAAATTTTTTAGCAATCTTTTATTATAATTTTTTATTTTATATTTTAATATATATTTTATATAAGTAATTAATTTTTAATATACAGATATCATAATCAAAAGTAAATACTTATTTTTAGACATTAAACAACAAAAGAATAAATTTTGTAAAAGGAATGAATTGGACCTTTTCATCTTCTCAGCGTCAATAAAGTTATTTGCCATTGTTAGCGTTAGAGGTGGCAGCAAAGGTAGGAACAGATTAGGGGGTGGGAATGTTGGGGATGAGTTAGGTCCGTCGGGTCCGTTTTTTGGACCTTGATCCTAGTATATTTCTAATTTTACAATCAAAATGTGCCACATGTCACTTTTTTATTGTAATTGAAATGAAATCTCTCTCCAAAATTAAAGAATTATTCCCTCCTCCATACTAATTTTACAATCAATTTGTGCCACAAGTCACTCCCTCATTATAATTAAAATCAAATCTTTTCTTCTAAACTTCAAGTGTTCTCCTCTCATACATCTTCATTTCTCTATCTTTCTCATTCCTTCAACCACTCTATCTATTTTATATATCATTATCAATATCAATGACTAATTACTAATTTGACAATCAAAATGTATAACATGACATTCTTTAATTACATTAAAATTAAAATTGAAATTGAAATATACCTATATTATGTATCATATATTACTATCTAATTTAATAATTAAATGTGTCACATGACACTCTTTTATTAATTGAGAGAAAATATTTTTTTTCCAAAATTAATAACCTCTCTTCCTAAATTCTTTCATCTATCTCTCTATTTTTCTATGTCTCTCTACCATCTTCACTCTATATATAATTTATATTTTATATTAGTAATTTGACAAATCAAAATATGTCATCCAAAATTTTTTATTACAATTAAAATAAATTTTTTTCTTCCAAAATTAACAAACTCTCACTCTCATTCTTCATCTTTATCTTTTTCTATCTTTTCTTTTATTCTCTATTTTTTCTACCTTTCTGTTCTATAGAAAATAAAATAATATAATTTAAATAAAAAATATTATTATTATATACATATTTTTTTTATTTAGTTTTAAATTTTATCACTTATCTTTTTAATCTATATTTTTATTTCTCTTCTTACAAATATTTATTACATGTAATTTGGAGAGAATACTAATGTTATAATTAGAGTTAGAATCAAGATTCAATTGTTTAAAAAAAATAATTTTGAGTTAATTTTATAACCATCAGTATAATTTTTGTATACTAATATCTAATTATATTTTTATATATATAGAGAGAAAAATATTATTTTTAAATAACAAGTATAAAAATTAATTATTTTTATTTGTGCAACAGACTTAACACCTAATTAAATGCAAAAATATAATGTTAAATTATTTTAAATTTTAGTTAACGAATGTTACATCCTGTGTCATAGATGGTTGAATATAGTATATGAATTCATATGTGTAAGAATTATGAGTTTTATACACAATGATTAATTTCACTGTTAAAGTCTATTGTTATCTTGAAATGGACTTTCATCTCAAAAGATATGATATGACATTACAGTGGTGCAATATATTAAGAGATAACCAAAAGAAAGGTGCTTGAAGTGGATACAAATGCAACAACTAAAGAGAAAATCCAAAGTATAACCAGCCACTACAAAAAATTACTGGAATAGCGATTGATTTAGCGACCGATTCTGGTGGTCGCTAAAACCTTGGTCGCTAATTAAAAAATAGCGACCAACTTTGGTCGCTAACCATTAGCGACCGATTTTAGCAACCGATTTTTGAACAGGGCCACCAGACCTTCACCAAAAAGTATTGGTCACTAAATCGGTCGCTAACATAATTGGTCGCTAAATGGTGACCAAATTTCCCGTCGCTAAATCAGTTGCTGAGTAAATCGGTCGCTAATTCCTGAACTAAAAATCTAAATCGATCACTAAATCTGTTGTTGTTCCTAATTTTATAATTATAGATTTTTACTAATTTCACATTTATCACTATTAAAACTTAATTTTCATAAATAATTATATTTCCACACAATATAAAAAGAATCAAGCATGGATTAATTTTTTAAATAAATACCAAAACATTCACAATGTCTACATAGAAATATAGAATTTAAAATATAAAAATTTTTAAATACAACAAATTTATGATCCACAATCTAAACTAAATTAAATCATGGTAAAAATAATTTATGAACAACATAACTACATAACTCTGCTAATTGCGCTTTTCATCTTCTTCTTCCCTATGCCATGTACCTTTTGTATGTGGTAGAGTTTCATGCAGAGCACATTAGCCTCGGTTCATCTTTCAGTTTTAGCATCTTCACCTAACAAAATAATATTCCAGATTAAGAATTCTGGTGTCGTAGCTTGCTTCAGATTTCATTCATGCTTCTTGCTTGCTTCAGTTGGCGGTTGATGTTAATTCTCGCTTTTTTTTTATAATATTGATAAGCATATTGAATGTGAGTTTTACAATTCAGTGAATTCATACTTTTCGTACTAATATATAGTGATTGGACTTAAATCAAAAGTGTGCTAAGAAACACTAATTCTATAGATAAATGTATTCAATTATAGTTACCCTTGACTTTAATTTTTTTTTTCGCTTTCATACAATGTAAAAATGGCCTATGAAATTGTAAATGTTGTTCCTTAATTGGCCTGGCACTGTGAAGCCTGGGTGAAGCCCACTTCACTAGATACAGCTCCAATAAAAAATAGGTAAAATAATAAAAGGCAAAAGGAGAAAATAAAATCAAATGCAAGCTACTCTCTTTATGAACAATTATCTATTAAGTTAAACTATATAACAATATATATTAACATAATAGTAAAACTAATATTCTAGATACTATTAAAATAATAAAAAGTATATTAAATATTTGAAAACGATATAAAAATAAATTGAAAGCCATAGATAGTCAATGATTCAACTAATAAATAGATAATGGAAAGTTAAAAAACTTTCCCAGAAAATGGTATAGCTTGATAATATTTTCAAGTGACTGAGTTTTATAAAGATATTAGACAAAAAAAGCTAGGTTATTAATTCCAGCAAAATGACGAACAAACATTAATATGTTACATAATTATAAGCACGTCTTTAAGAGAGAACCAGATGATTTTTGAGAATGAGAAGATGCTTGATATTGTTGAGAGGGCTGAAATTGATGGTTGTTATTGAAGTTATTCTGATTAAAATTGCCTTGAGGAGAATTATTGTTGTTGAAGTTTCACTACAAAATTCCTATTTGTTTGTGGAATATTTTGGTGGGAGTTATTAAAACCTCCATAGTATATTTTATTTGTGATAACTTTAAATAATATAAAAAAACTCCCACTATTATAATACTCTCAACCCAATTAATGATAAAAAACCCAATCCAAACAAAAATTAAGTGAGCATATTAAAAAAAATTCAGAAGAGTTCTTCGAGAGAGAGAATGAGGGAGAGTCTGAACCCTAAAATCTCAAGAGATGATGGTTCTTGATGGATGGGATCTGGAACACAGAAGTGTCCTTGTTCTTGACTTTTCCAACAAAAATCTGGATAGTTCCTCCATCCATGGAAATATGAATCATTCCATGGGTGTGAGTAGTAACTTATATGGTCTCTCTCTATTATTTTCCTTAGCACAAAATACCAAACTGAATTAAATGCACCATGTGGTAAAAAGAAAAGAAAAGAGGAAAGACGGAAAGAGAATTTTTTTTATTTTTTATTTTTGAACTAAAGAGAAAAAAAGTGTCTAATATAAGTAATCAATTAGCAGGTAGTTGTTAATTTCAATTAATTTCCGACAATGGCGCCAAAATCTTGATGCAGAATTTTACAAACCACACTTACTTTCGACAAATATATCGAGTCGTATCAAGTAATATCACAGTGAGTGAGTTATCGCTCCCACGAGGATTAATGAACTAAGCAACAAGGATCAATTGAATATTCTAGTTAGATAATCAAAAGTGAGTTTTTGAAATCAAAGAATGTAAACAAGAGCAATTATAAACGTGTAGAATGTAATATGAGAGAAAAGTTAAGGTATCGGAGATATTCATTCTCTAGGAAAATAATCTTTGTGTTCATTTATTTGACGTATGCAGAGATCAATCTCGACAAATAAGAAATAATAAAATTCCAATTCCTTGGCAATTCAATTTCTCTTTAACCTAATTAATCGCTAATTTCTTAGTCAATTATTTAACAAAAGAGGTGAAGCATAATTCTGATTTAATTTCAAATAAGATTCAAGAGTAGTCTTTAGGTTGAATTATATATCACTTATCCAAGTTAGTCCTAAATAATTAAAACTTATAAAGTATCGCACACTCTTTAAAACTATTCCTAGTTAAATAAAAAAGTAGTGAGAGAAAGTTTTCAAGCTAATTCCAATATTATTTTTTCCAAAACAATATTTAGAATTCAAAATGGAGTTAGAATATTTTTTAACAATTCTAAATCTTTAGGAATAAAGAACAAAAACTCAATCATGAAATAGATTAAAGCATAAATCTCAAATAAAGTAAAACACTTAGATTAATAATCTATAAAAAGATGAACATAGCTCTTAACCTTAACAATGGAGGTTTAGTTACTCATGGTGCAAAAAAATTAGAGAAAAGGACAAATAGGTCCCTGACCTTTTGTCCTGCGGATATTTTCGTTCCTGACCATTGAAAAATACTTTTAAGTCCCTTATCTTCACAAAAATTGGACGGATCAGTCCCTCCATCCAAATGCCTCTGTCAGGGATTGATCCGTCCAAATGCCTCCGTCAGGGACTGATCCGTCCAAGTTTTGTGAAGGTCAGGGACTTAAAAATATTTTTTAATGGTCAGGGACAAAAATATCCGCAGGACAAAAGGTCAGAGATCTATTTGTCATTTTCTCAAAAAATTAAAAGCCTAATTATTGTCTGAAAACAAAAAAGTGAACGAAGAGGGGGAGAAGAGGAAGAAGATTTGTGTGTTGTTGCCCCTCTCTTTTTAAAGGAGATCTTTTTCCTTTAATTCAGAATTCAATTTCAGCATCAAAAACGGATCTTCTCCATTCAATCCAATCAAATCTGTCATTAATTCCGAAGCTCAGAGTGATATCCTTGGATCTTGGGCCACGTTACAGGTAAACGGCGTCAAACACCAGTTTGGTGGCGTTAAACGCCACTCCTAACATCAAATTGTGCAATCCTTTCGGCGAGTCTCACGTTCAACGCTGCTGGAGTGGCGTTGAATGCCATTTCGCTCTTCTTCACCGGGCTCTTGGCATTGAACGCGGGGTTGCTGGCATTAAATGCCACTTGTGATTCAGTTTATTGCATGTGGGAGTGGATGGCGTTGAACGCCGCTGAAATGGCGTCAAATGCCATAACTCCCAAAAGATTGTGCAGGTGGGACACGGAATAACATTGAATGCCAATATCACAGCGTTTGGTTCCATGACTCTAGAGAGTAATCATAGACTATTATATATCTTTGGAAAGTTATGGAAGTTAGCTTTTTAATGTCGCTAGAACCGCATCATTTGAACCTCTATAACTCAAGTTATGCTCGTTGGAGTGTGAAGAGGTCACGGTTAACAACATCCACGAATTCTCTTTGCACTTATCTTCAATTCTTGATTCCTTCTTGTTTTTTTCTTTAAGTTTTTAACACTTTCCTACATAAAACAAAGCTGAAAGCAACTCCAAGAAATATTGATCGAAAGCATAAGAATCTTAATAAAAATAAAGAAATCACTAACTTTATTCAAAGAAATAATAACTAAAAATAACTAAAGATGCTCATAGTATCACATGCATCCGTACGCATCATATCTAGCTTGTGTCTCATTAAAAATGGCACGTCACTTGCGATTTGTAACCCCTTGTTTGGCCCAATTCAGTCCACATTTAATGCATTTGGAGGAAACATGAAGGGAAAATCAAACACAACTTATCATAATTGTAGTTTTTAGTTTATAATTTCTTATTTTGCTACTCTAAATTTTTTAAAATTTTTTTGTTATTTTGCTATTTTAAGTTCTTGAACCTTTATTGAATTTTGAATTTTTTTTATTAATCAATTTGATGTTTTATATTCTATTATTACTTATTTGAGATGTTATTATTGCTTTCTTGAATTTAGTAGTTGTAGTTTTTATTATTATTGCAATTTATATATTTATGCTTTTCAAGTATTTGGCAAAATGCTTGGACTAATTATGCAGTAGATTTTTTATTGTTGGCTTAGGTTGAAAATTTAGATAAACTTAAGTCATCAATATCTAAGTTGATTGATAATTTAGAGATATTAATCAATCTTGTTTTCACTAACACTAATCTTTTATTAATTCAATTAATAAGTTAGTTAGGACTTGTGGATTAGAGTTAATTAAACTTAATTAACTTTTTTTAATTTGTAGAAATTGACAAATTATGTTTGTCTTTTGTAATTATCATGTTGTGATTATTGATAAAGATGTTGATCATTAACCTTCAATTCTTATCAAAATCTTTTGAAATTTGAATTTACTTTTTTTTTAGTTAATTTCCTTAATTGCTCTACTTAATTTTTTTTAATTACTCTTAGTTAATTCCTTTTGATATTTAGTTATTATTTACTTTTTTTTATTTTTTATTATTTAAATTTCTGTTATTTGCTATCAAACTCCCTAATTTTTCATAGTCAATAATTATGCACTTTATTGTGATTTCAAGAGAAAATGACCTGAGACTAAACTCTCTGTTTTTATTTTGAATATTTGTGAAATCTTTTAACTAAATTTTAATAGTGTTAAATTCCAGTTTAAAACTCTATAACAAATTTAAACTTTGTAACGTGAAATTTTCTAAACCAGTTCTTAACATTCGCGTTCGATACGGCGGTTCTCCAAGGCTTGTCTTCGTCTGGTGCATCTTGTCTCCTTGGCTCCTCTGAGTCTGGTGCGACGGTCCTCGTCAGCTCCTCTGCCTCTGGTGCATCCTCTATGGCTCTTCACCATCGTGTCACTACCGACTATTTTTCTTCTGATTTAGCTATCTGCTTCAATGCTTCATCAATATTAGCCCATCAAATTGGACTTTATGCAATTCATATTTTCTCTACTTGTTAATGTTTTTCAAAATAATTTTGCAGTTAGTTAATTTAAAACAAATTGGTATGGGTATGCTCTATTTCAAAATGGATTTTATGCAATTTTCTGTTCCCTATACTTGTTAATTGTTTTCTTAAAGCATTCTACAGTTGGTTGATTTAAAAAAAAAAAAATAATGACTATGTTGCAATTTTAACAGCTTTCATAAAATGCTGCCATTCTAAATTATTTGTTTAACATATTTATTCTTATTTTTTGTTATTATATAAATTTTTTTCCTTCATTTCAATTTTTTATTTTTTTAATTTAAGATTTAGTTACATATTTAATTATCTGACCTAATCCAACTCGAAAATAATCAGTTTGGATTAGTTCAATTTTACTCTAAAAAAATGTCTAATTCGATTCAAACTGACCTGATGATAATTTAATTAGTTTTATTCTTATATCCTCCTAAATCCGACCCAGTTCAATCCGAATACCCTGGTGAGGATTTAGATGGAGTGAATAAAAGGATTGGAATATATTTTTTAATTTTTTAATTATTATTTTTATTAAGGATAAATTTATCAAAATAATATTTTTTAATTAAAGAATTATTCTAATAGTTTATTGTAACATTAAGAATAATTTTGTAAATAAAAAATATTAAAGACAATTTTAAATTTTACTTACAACTTTAAAGATTAAAATAATATTTAACTTTTTTAATTATTACTAAATTTACAACTTTTATCATAGCAAATTTCTAATTATTTGATAACTAAATTCAACCTAGTTAATAATTTATTGACACAATAAAAATTAATTGAGAAAAAAAAAAAGAGGAGATACATAACAAAAAAAAACTTGATTTTGAACTTGACTATAAAAAAACTTATTCACTTATTATTTTTTTATAATAATAATAATAATAATAATAAATTTAAAAGTAGTCAAGATAATAAATAACAATATTTTATTTCATAAACTACATATAAGAAAAGATACTTTAAAAAAATAATATAGACCCTAAACTACTTCCATATCTCTTTATATAATAGAAGATAGATCGATAGATTGATTCATAGATATATTGTTTTACGTATGTATAAAAAATGAAGATGTGAGATTATTTTTTTCTTTTGAAAAAGTTCAAGAACTAAATGAATTTGTTATTTTTAGTCATTAATTCAGTTCTTTTAATTTGGCAATTCAATAACATTCTTTTAGTCTATATTTTTAACCATTGCTAACTAACTACTAATTAAAAAATAATAAATCCTGCATGCATGTAACATTCCTCCTTTGTTTTTAAAGGATGTCATATTTTTATATCAGTAAAATTCTACCCAACGGATTTTGCTATACAAGAAGTATATAAATTATAAATACAAAAATGTTAATATGAACCAACCTGTTATCATTATTCACTCTTTGGGATAACAGTCACTTTAATTATTTAATTAGACAATAGACATAATGGATTCAAATACTGAAAAAAGATCTTGAATGTGAAGAACAGAAAAAAATAACGACAGCCAGGAATTCCTACACGATACACCTGTTCAGGTCTGGGTAGATTAGATGAGTTGAGTCTCTGTCTTTCTTGACAATAAGACTCATTTCTTGATCCAAACCAAAAATAAAAATTAAAAACAAAAAAAAATCGTTTCCTGAATCTTGTCGGCTTTACAAAGGGACAAAGTAAAATAATAATTATAACAAGAACGGCAACTGTGGTGATGTAAAGATGTTGATAGCCAAATCATCTAATGAAACATGTTTTCCCACAATGAAGCAGCAAACTTCATAGTGGTCAACCAAGCAAATAATCATAAAAATATTGGATAAGAAACGCTTTTGACCTATTTCTAATCAATTACCAAAAAAAGGACTAATGGTGCATGTTGGTGTTAGAATTAGATTAGTAACAAGCAGTGTTCCCAAATACAATACAATCAATTAAAAGAATCAAACAACAGGGAACTAAAAAAAGCTTTAGAACCCCTAACCTAAGGTTAAACATGATTAAAAATCACCACCAAAAGATAAATCATATCCCAAACAACACAAACACGAGTAATAATTTATCATCCTGAAAATCTTCTTAAACAAATTTCTAAATGCTAAATGAAGTAAAAAAAAATCAATTTTTTCTTCATTTAGTAACTAAAAAGATGTTTTAAGAAAATCTCTGAGGACAATAAATCATTTAGCAACAAAGGGGACACTGAACAATTCCATTCTCATTGCACTTACCACACCTCACAGTCTTCTTAGGATCCTCACTATCCAAAACCTTGCAGCTCCCATTGCACGCCACACACATCAGAAACCTAACGCCACCGCATCCTTCACAGCCACCGCCCCCCACCGCCATGGGTATCCCTTCAAAAAGAGCACCGAGCTTCTCCTCTTCTTCGAGCTTCACAACTTGTTCAGCACCTCCAACCAACCTTCCCTTCACGAACACAACAGGAACCTTCACTTCTTTTGTCCCCATTAGCTTCCGCAACTCCTCTTTGAACCCCGAGTCCATGGAAACATCGCGCTCCACCACGTGAACGCAATAGGATTCAATGATGGACCGAACTTTGTTGCAATCTTCAAATGTCTTCCTTATACCTCGTAACGTTGTGGTGTATATAACAATGACGTTTTCTCCTCCAGGAGGGCACTTCTTCTCGAAAGACTGAAGAAGTTTCATCGAGTCTATTGATTTTCTTGCTCTTCGCGTTCTCGGAGTTGCCCAAATCATTCTCTTGATTTGTTCTTCTTCTTCTGAGAGTTCCCTTTCGTATGAAGCAACGAGGTCTGGATCAAACAGGGGACTCTTCCTCTGCAACGATTTCGCGGACCCGGTTTCACTACCAACACTATTCCTTTTTGCGTGAATCGGAGACCCTTTTGGTTGAAACCCCGAATTGAACGCTGGCTTGCAAGTGTTGGGGCAAGAATGTGCAGTTTTGAGAACATTATTGCTCTTAGGGCTTGGATAATCCAAGCGCCTAACACCACCTCCTCTGGTGAAACCGTTATTATCCTGAAGAACTTTATTCTCCTTCCCGATGGATCTCTTCACCAACTTCAAGGAAGGGCTTCTTTTGGTGGTGTCAGAAGGAGTAGTAGCAGTGAAGCCGCGAAGAAAAGGCGTTGACTTGGGACTCTTCTTGACCGTGAGCGGTTGCAATTGTAGTTGCGTTTCCTCTTCGAGACCTTCCATGAGTTCCCAAGTGTTGATGATGGCCTCTGGCTTCTCTTCTTTGCGAGCAGGTGATGGGGATGGAGATTCCCTGTGAGTCTTAGAATCAGAAGAAGCAGTGGTGACGACGCATTGTGTTTTCTTGGGGGTTGGATGTTGTTGTTCGTTGTCTAACTTAAGTGCTCCGTAGGTGGTAGAAGTGAGAGACACCACGTGGTTCAAGTAACCGCCGCCACCATTGTTGGTGAGAGTGACATGGTGTTGTTGTTCTTCTAGCTTGATTTCCTCCCTGATGCATTTTGAGGAGACACAGCCCATTCTCTATCTCCCTCTCTATGTGTTCTTCCTCGGAGTGTCTTTGTCTGAAGTTTTTGTTAGTTTTAAGGGGGTTGTGCGTGATGAGAAACACAAAAAGGTGAAGACAACAACGGCACTGCTACCCAGAAGGGGAAGTTTTTGCTTCCCAATTCTAACCGTTACCTTCAACGCAACGGGCCCCAACGGTCCGAAAATTTCGAATCTCTCTGTCATAACGAAGGGCTTTTCGGTAAAACCATTTGTTTTTGTCTTAGTTTTTGTGTGTGTGCAGAAATGGTACAAGGCCCAATACCAGACGAACTGGACCAGCGCATAATACCTACGAAGCAAGAAACTATACACTAACACTAATACCAAAAATAGTAAAAGAAAACTATACACGTATACATCATAGTTGTAAAAATCGAACCGGACTGTCGGTTCGACCGAAAAACTGATGAACTAGATCATAACTGATTTGATTTATTTTTTGGACCATTTAAAAATGGAAACCGACATAAACTGGCGAGAATCGGAGAAAACCGATTAAATTCGATAAAAATTGACAAAAATCAGTTCGGTAACGGTGGACTCTGTGGTGCTCCATAGCACCGCATCTCCTCCAGTGCATCTTACAATCCTCTAGCGTGCCACTTGTCCACCTGATCGCATTTGTTAGTTTGAAAATTTCCAATGCTACTCTGTTAAGGTACTCCTTATTGTTATATGTGACAAACATTAATTATATAGTAAATCTTTGAATTAAATAATTATATAAATATCTAATTTAATTTTAATTTTGTATTCTCTATTTTTTGAATTAATGATATTTTTAATTATGTATCATTATTAATAGAAATAGGTTTAATTATTCTGTTGGTCCTTATAATTTCGTGAAATTTTCAATTAAGTCCCTATATTTTTTTTTAATTGGGTCTCTGTACAAAATTTTTTTTTCAATTAAGTCCCTCTTAGTAATAATTGGCTTAATTTTATAGGGACCCAACTAAAAAAAAAAAAGAATTGGTACAGAGACCTAAATAAAAGAAAAAAAAGTGTAGGGACCTAATTGAAAATTTTGCGAAACTATAGGGACCAGCAGAGTAATTAAACCATAGAAATATAAACTTTACTAAAAATTTATTAATCCTTATCTATTTTAATGTTAATATTGTGATTAAAATTATCTGTTTTGATACTAGTATTAAAATTTACTGATATTATGAATTGGTATTCTTATTGTGTCAAATTAAAATATTATTGTAGTAGTATTAATTAATTTTATGTCTATATTTATATTAGTTATTTTTAAAATTTAAAACTTAGTTGTTCTTAAAATATTAGTAAAGATGTGTATTTTAAAATTTTTAAAACTTTTTACTATTTTATATTTTTTATTTATATATGATCAATTTTATTGGTTCAATCAGTAATTTATCGATTAAACTAATAAACCAATAAATTAATAATCTAACCGATTTGATTACCGGTTCAATTCTTACCGTGGTATATATTATTCCCACCCCATCATCATCATCATCATCACAGAGTTATTCATGTTTTAGGAATTTGCTTTTGGTTCAAATGATAAGCTTATGTCATGTGTGAAACTGAATAAAGCCATTAGATTGATTTCTTTGTTTGATTATGTTATTATGACAAAATTATCAAGTTACCAATTCACGCATCATTGCGAGTTTGTGACCAAGTGAAGTGTAATTGCCAATTCGAAAATTGGAGGGATAATATGACATGGGACCACGCTTGTTAAGAAATATTATCATGAATAAGAATAGTGAGTTGCAACAACAACAACAACATTATTATTATTATTATTATTATTATTATTATTATTATTATTATTATTAGAGAAGCTAACATTTAGTTCCTAAAATATTCAATTTTTGAGAAAATAGTCTTTAAAAAAATGAAATGACATTTTGACTGTAAAGATAATCTTAATTTGACAAAATGCGATAAATATAACGGGATATATTTGAAAAAAAAAATTAGAAATCAGATTTTAACCTTATTTTTTTGTAAATATATTTTAAAAAATAAGATATTTTTATGCGCTAAATTTTGTGATTTTAAGATAAATGAAATTTTGGTAATTCTTTTTACATGAATGACAATAAAATTCAAAAACAAAATCTGAAAAATAATGTCTAGAGATTGATTTTCTTTTCAGTTTTTTATATACGTTTTAAGTAATTTTTCAAATACCTCAATAAAAAATAGATCAGATTTATAAATCATTTATCACCTTATAAAAAATTGTGATTTTGTTAAATTTAGATCAACTTTGGAGGATGAAAATATTTTTTTTTTAATTATTTGGTCAAAAATAAAATTTTTTGTTGACTAAAATAGTATATTATTCTCTTTTAATTAGTTCATAAGCACTGTTATATGACCAACAAAATTTATTATTTTTGGTCAATATTTAACTAATTTTCTATATCCTAAATATTAAATACTAAATTCTAATTCTTAATAGTATAAAAGTAAAATATTAACTAATATTGATAAAAAATATTAGCTTCTAATATTTTGTTATTTAATTATTTTATCTATTACCATTTGAATTTAAATCATCTGTGACATAATATTGATGAATAATTTCGATTGCATAATACATTGCCTTGCCTAAAAAGAAGAAGAGAGAAAAGAAAAGGAAAGCAAATAACTTCGAATTGTGAGAGATGGAAATCATTGGAACATCGATGAATGAGTCTAGTCTTTAATTAGCGCTAAACTGAAGGTCCAACAACGATTAGTAAAAAATGGAGAGGAGAAGAGGGACAATAATACGAATTAAAATAGGACCAGCCACACATTTTGTGCAGCACTAAGGTTTAAATGGAGAAGATTATTTATCATAAAGTGTCAAAGGACATAATCAGTGGGTTTAAGAGGACCCAACAGTGCCGTCACACATTATATCGAATTTCCGTTATCTTTCATTTCAACTGCTTTTACGTACCGTTGCTTCTTGCAAAGTCTGCATGGAATATAGGGAGAACCGGAGAAAATACTTAGTTTAATCCATCATTTCTGAGTAGTTAAGCTTGGTGACTTGTACGTTGGACGATGCTGGGAAGGGAATGAATATTGTTGCTGTATCTCTATTTTATTAGGTGCAGAAGGGTTGTTACAAGTTACATGCAGTTCAACAGCACCCGGCCAAAATTGTTGGTGCGGCAGCCAACTCTGGCTTTTACTTTTTTTTTTTTGTACTAGGGTGAAGGCCCAAAAATCGGACCCAACCGACGGACCTAATCCATCTCCAACATTTTCATCCCCTAATCCGTTTCCACCCTTACTGTCACCTTTAACGCTAACAATGGCAAATAATTCCATTGACGCTGAGAAGATGAAAAGGTCCAATTCATTCCTTTTACAAAATTTATTCTTTTGTTATTTAATGTCCGAAAATAAGTATTTACTTTCAAACATTATATCTGTATATAAAAAATCAACTATTATATAAAATATATATTAAAATATAAAATAAAAAGGATTATGATAAAAGATTGTTAAAAAAATTTAATTATTAAAAAAATTTTAATATTAAAATTATTAAAAAGGATTAATTTTTGTAAATTTTAGAGAAATGAACCAAATTTTTTTTGTAGAGAGATGAATATATCTTTTAGTTATTTTCTAATTTTTTTATAAACATATTTTTTTTAATTATCTATCATATTCAAATTTATAAAAGAATATATATAAGTCAAAATTTATACCATTTCAAAGCGTGCGTCCAAATATGTTTAATTTGAAATCAATTAATATTTTTTTGTATTATTATTAGGTTGTATATTTACCAACAGTTCATTATACACACGAGTGGACGTATTATATTTTGGTTTTGTTAGGTAGACAATAACTTTTTTAAATAATATGAACAATAAGTTTTAGAATTGACCTAATAAAGTAAAAAAATACCCCACTCCCAAATTACATCATAAACCTTAACATTAGAATAATCATCCGCACACCTAATAAATTGAACATTCAGTCATTGTTAACTATGCATGAGTAAATCGAATAAAAAAAATCATCCAATTATGCATGAGTAAATCGAATAAAAAAAATCATCCAATTAAGAATAATCAACATAATCATCTGTATACCTATTGAATTGAATATCCGATATATCTATTGTTCACATTGTTTAGTATTTTTATTGTCTCTATATTTTTCTTTTATATTTTTACAGTTACTCAAAGGAACAAAATTTAGTCCAATAATAGAATAACTATGCAATTTTAGCCTAATCAAAAAATTTCTTTTCCAACACAACATTTATCTAACACAACATTTTAAAATGTGTCCCAAACATAGATACGATAATATAGCAAAGTGTTCATGTTTTATAAAAGTGAATTAAGCATATTTAAATTAAGATCTAAACTAAATTTGTAATAAGTAGCACTAAATAATGGTCCATCTCATCCGAGAAAACGACCCTTATTAGGAGTTGTTTAGGGTTGGGTTTTTTTCACCCCAAAATTTATCCATTCCTTTTTTTCTAGTTGCTTGCTGCCATCATAGCGCACATGTTATCATATATTGCCAAAATTGATTTATCATTTTTAAAGTGGATAGACTACTTTCTAATATTTTAATGATTATTTTCAACCCGGTTACTGCAAGTCTGCAACAAATCAACCACATCATTCTAAAGAGAATAAAAGTGGGGACGCTGCTAAGAAAATCTATCCTTTTTTTTAAGTAAAAAAAAAAAAAAAATAAAAGGTTCCTTCATCATGCTGACGAAAATAATTACACCATCATATATCCCACATTTTTTTATCAGAACTTTCAATTGGTTGCACATAACTTAAAGCTAAAACAGAAAATGATGATAGATGGGTTGATCACGGAGCTGGAAAATAATAGAAAAGTTTTGTTTCACTATAGGTAGCGTTTGGTGGAGAGACAGAGACAGAAAGACTGAGACTGAGAGACAAAAACTAAGAGACAGAGATTAAAATAAATCTCAATATTCTGTTTGGTGCAAAATAAAAAACAAAAATTAAAATAAGAATAAAATTCTAATTTAATTTGCACAAAGAGTAAAATTAGAATTAATTAATTAAAATGAGGGTATTTTAGGTATAAAATATCATTAAAATTTCAGTCTTCATCTTTAAAAATTTTAGTTTCCTATGTCTCTACTTTTTGGAGGTATTGAAATACTGAAATTTTAGAGATAAAGACAGAAATTTTAGTACCAGTTTCTAAACCAACAAACATAATACTAAATTTCAGTCTTTCGGTCTATATCTCAATACCTCAAAACAAACGCTACCTATGAGAATTGGGTGAAGGTGTAGATCGACACTTTCTTCGAGGATATTAAAATGGACTGAGTTTTTTGAGATTGCTCATTTAACCACCTTAAATAAATGTGTTTCTTATTTTGAAAATAGATATAAATGAAACTTTTAACAAATTCGATTTGAATAATTTAGAAATTGAATGGTTTGATATATAATTGGCTCTTACCGTTTAATCTGCTGGGCCAACCCATTTGACACTTCTATTATCTCCAATTTTTTTGTGTTTCAAACAAAGAGAAATATGTTTAGTATAGGAATGTTTATGAGGCTGAGTGAAGTTGGATTTGTCTTGGTTTAAATCCAATTAAATTATGTTTAGGTCTATTTTTTTTTATAGACTCGAAAAAATTTCAACAATTCAGACCAATTATAAACCAAATCTGAATCGAGTTTAACGGAGAATAAAGTAGAAAAAAAGACAATAACTAATAATGAACAAAACGACAAATAAATTAACCAACAAGAACTAATGGTATCTGCTAAGCAAATTGATAGTCAAGAGAGTCAAAAATTGTAAAAAAAACTTCTTAAATATGGCTCAATATTTGAAATCAAAATTTGTGCTTGGAGTTTATCACAATTTTATAATCATATGTTGGCATGCTTATCAAGTAGTGAAACAAGTTGCTAATTTGCTATACTAGAACTTTGTAGAGATATTAGTCGAAGTTAATTAAAAATAACTTAGCGATAAAGGAAATTAGCATATTCAAGTCTACAAATAGGCATAATATATAATGGTATTATTTAAGTTTATGGGTTTAAAGAGTCTTTACTTTCTCTCAGTTACGAGAGTTAATAGAGAATAGAGATATATATTATTATTGTAGTTTTGTTTCTTTTCCTAATATATCATTGTGTTATTATTGAGAAAAAATATATTGATGTCTTGTTGTATTGTAACACCCTAATATTCAAATCCTTATGCTCGAGTCATAAGTCAATGATATTACGGTGGTACGACTCTCAGGTGGATTTTTAATATATAAATATAGGTAATTTTCGAAAGGAGTATTAATCGAGAAGCCTGAAAAGAATAGAAATAAAATCGCGAAGACGTATCACTCACGTTTCGACAACGAAAAGTTAAACTGCTAAGCCGAACGCGATATATGGACAAGGCATAAAGGAGATTAAGAGATAGATAACAGATAGATATTTATAGCATAAGTAAATAGCCACTAGTCGCAACCCGCGAAGTTTGGGCCGGCTAGGGTACAGTATGAAAGTAGATGACAACAGTATATCCTAATCTCTCCCAAAGGAAACATAAGATCCTCTATAGGCAAGTTCCAAAAGAGTTCAATACATAATATAATCTTTTCAAAACAAAGGTGGAGAGATTCTAAGCAAAACACAAAGTAGAGAAAATAAATATCTTCGCCGTCTCTCAGACGAACCATAGCTCACTTCTGAGCACCTGGACCTGTATCTGAAAAACAAGAGATATATACGGAATGAGAACCCCGGGCCTATGGGTTTCCAGTACGGTAAAAGTGCCAAATAAATTCAATGTACTGCAATAAAAACTCATTAAGCATCCTAAACTTCTTCACCAATTATTCATCCTAGGTTCTCGCTAATCCATGAATAGGCAACTGTCATAAGGGAGTGCTAAATTCAATTCATGTTTCACATGTTTCCCAACTCGCTGACTCTTCCACGAATCAGACTCAGAATTATAAGCAAAACCATCACCAGTTGTTCTGCCTCAGCAATTCTATATCAATACATCATACACTCGCCTGGAGCTAGTGAAACCACATCACTGCGTCTACCCAGGGAGCTCCAGTTATCTCATTCAATAATCATCATCATCATGCAATTGCATCATCAATTCATCCCATCAAGAACAGCCCTCACACCCACTGACACCAGCATGAGGGGCCTCTCAATTGTACAAACACAAGCAATACAGGCAAGTAATACACAAATATGGTACAAGTAGAACAAGTAGCATATAGTCAGGTAACATGACATATATGATGTAGAAATCCAAAACAAATGGCAAACCCAAACAATTCAAACATATGCAAATGATGAATGCCTGCCCTATGGCTGATGATATCATCTGTCGGTTATATAGCCAACCCGACATGTCCTGGTAGCTAACCATTGGACAGAAACACCCATTGCGGAACAAGTAGGTTTGAGCTACAACCCCCTTGCTACTACCCGCTCAACCCAGAGCCAGTGGAATAACCACTACTGCGGCTACTACCCAGGCGGGTGTTTACAAGCTCAACCTGGAGCGAGTGGATTCACCACTACTGCCGCTACTACCCAGGCATCACAATCTCTGACCTGGAGCAAGTGGGACGAACCACAACCCTTGCTACTACCCAGGGTCTCAATCTCTGTCCTAGAGCAAGTGGGACGAACCACCACCTTACTACTACCCAGGTATCACAAATACACATGTGTTCAAAACTCTATAATTAAACTCATTTATCATAAACATCCTTTCCCGTCTCATACCCGGAGCAAGTGGACAACGCCACTGCCTACTACCCGGGGTCACACATCACATTTCAACCTTTTTCATTGTTATCCATGTAACACATTCATTTATTAATCATATAGGCATTTATACTCAGCCATAAACAATAATGGCCTTGCCGTAACCCGGCAATAACTCAGCCATCCGGCCCATGGTTCAATCAAGAACGGCCATTTATCAATAATTATAGCCTTTCGGCTCATGGCTTACACGGTACTTCCACCGTCACCCTCCATATCTCATATAATCATATCTGATCATCATTAATCATAACCTTTTCCCTTGCTTCACTCGCAAGTTACCACATCCCCTAGTTTCTTCCTCATTTCTAGGCATATCATAATGATTTAATACCTAAGGGATGAGATTGGAGGCTTAGAAGTATGAGATTTGGCTTTAAAAACTCAAAAACCATCTTTGGCATGAAAACAGGGCCACGCGTACGCGCACTCCACGCGCACGCGCGGATGGCCAAAAACTCATCGACGCGCAAACGTCATACGCGCGAACGCGCGGGTTGAAAAATATCCAAACGGCGCGCAAGCGTCAGCCACGCGTACGCGTGGGTGCTCTTGCGCCCAGGCACAAAACTGGCACAACTCTGGCACAACTCTCTGGAAAATAGCTGGGCATTGGGTGCAGCGCATCGACGCGCACGCGCACACCACGCGCACGCGTGGATGGTGTCTTCTTGAAGAACGACGCGTACGCGCCAAGTGCGCCTACGCGTGGAGGGTCATTCTGCTAAAAATTTTCTAAGTTAAAAGCTGCAGAATTTACAGATTCAACCCCCCAATCTTCCGACGGACATAACTTTCTCATTTTAAATCATTTTTCACCCGTTCTTCGAACGGCATGGACATCCCGGATCCAATTTCATTTCTAAACAGATTTGGCACAAAACAAAGATCCGTAGTCCAAGTTATGTCCCGTCAAAGTGTGCTCAAAAACCATGTTTTCATACAAAACCACAAGGTGCCATTTTCAAAACAAGCAATTTTCAACTCTTTTCAAAATCCACCAAAACATGCCAATTTCAACCCTTTTTGAAATCAATCAAAATGTACCAAAATCCACATCAAGCCATCCTCAACTCACACATTGACACTTTACCAAAAATTCCCAAAACCACATCCAACCATTTTAACACTTCTCAATCAAATGGCTAAAGGACAAACACAATATCATGTCATACATCCTTCCTCATCCCAATTTCCAATAATACCATTTCCAATCAACCATTATTATACATAATCAATATCATACTCACTATCACGTGATTTCACCCACAAATCAACCTTAATCATTCCTCAAGCATATATCACAACATACATATCTCTAATGCATCATCATACCATCAAGGCATCAATAATCATAATCACATATATGATCACATAATATATCTCAACCGAACCAAACATACCTCATCTACATAAATTCACCCAAAATGACCAAATTCCACACTTCAACTTCTCAAACCTTATTATTCAATAACCAACCTAATCATTCATATATTCATTATCTGAAATTCATCCAATCACTTGTGCCATCATACAATGCACACATCGACTTACCTTTCTTACCTCTTTCCGGCCTCCGGCCCAAAATTCACGGCCTCCGGCCCAATTTTCACAATTTAAATGCATAAACCACAAAATCAATACTCATTACCCAGTACATCAAATTCTCAATACACCAAGCATACAAGGTCACACAATTCTCAACCCAATCATTAATTCACGTTACATATCAACTATGCATATTAGCACCAACCATTTACATAATCCAAACTTAATCCTAGGGGCATCTAGCCTAGGAATTCTCATCACAACACATGGTACTTAAATGAAACTTAAATCGTACCTCTTGTAGCCAAACCAATTGAGCCTCTTCTTTGGAATTCTTCACCAACCTTAGCTCCAAGCCTTACCAAAGCTCTTCAAGCAATACCAATCTCCCAATTGTGCACCAACATCACCAAATACACTAACATAACCAATATCACATACATACATCAACTTAGAGCTCATAAAAATGACAAATTACAAGGGTTTGAGCACTTCTTACCTCAGCCCATATGAAGTAGGGATAGAATCCACTTAGAATCTATGTTGGAGTATCCCTAAACACCCAAAATCACAAGATTTCAACACTAACTACCCAAAAACGTATAACAGTGGGGAATTTCAAAAACTGGGCAGAGATGAATAGAATACTCACCACCAAACTTAAATAGAATTGTAGAGGACGAGAAGAGCGATGCGTGGCCACAAACGGCTCGTCAATCGGAGCTCCGTAGCTCAAGTTATGGTGGTTTGAAGATCAAAGAGAGTTAGGTTTTCTCTCTTCTCTTTTCTCTTCCCAATTTCAGCGCCCAACACCCCTTCTTTAGGGCAAAATGAGCTGAAATGCTCATAACTAATGTTTATATATGTTGGGTCTTGGGCCCACTTAGGCCCGGTTCACTTATTTTTGTCCGTTGGCCCAATTTTGGACCAAAATCTTTAAGATTAGCGCTCTAAATTGCACTTCAAATATTTCTACCTCCCCTAATTATAATTCCTCATTTCTTAATCCTACTTACTCATAATCAATTTTTTCAGCTGCAGTATCAGACAGGTCTCAGCCGGTACTGCCGGTCAAAATTCCACTGCGCGCTTTTACGCAGAAAATTATGTCTTCCGACTCGGAAAAATTCACTGAATCTAAATATCATATTTAAATCATCAAATTCCAATTGCCAAATCTTCCAACCTTCCAACCGTATTCGCTCCTATTTAACTTATTATTTAATTAATTTCAGTTAGACCGGGTATTACATGTATAGTTGTTGAGTTGTTTATATATTTGAGTGATTCTAGGCTAATAAATTGTGGATTTTTAATATACATTTGGAACCAGAGTTAGTTTATTCTAGTGGCATTTGTTTGAGAGTTTGTGAGGTGTAGGAGAGTTTTTACATAATTTTTTCTTTATCAAGTCAGTTAAATTTAACATCAATTTGTGAAGAGTTAGAGAATTAGTGAGAATAGCTTTCTCATCTTAAAGCATTTGTAAAACAAAAGTATTCTTTTTAGAGAGGTTGTCAAAAAGAAGGTTCTTGCTAGAGAAGTGATGAGAATAAAAAATTTTCTCATGTTGGCTTATTATAGGCATAGCAGAGAAGTTCCAACATCAACGGAATACCAAAGAAGTTGATTGGAAAATAATCTCTATCCACAAAAAAGTTTATAATCTTTGAAACCTTGTTGATGCAAGTTTATGAGAAGAAGTTGATGTTGCACCTCAAAAGAATTTTCAATTGATGCTAAAAGAAATTGTAGTGGAGAAAACTCTTCACATGATGCCGATGAGGTACAATATGTGGTGACTACAACATTAGAGTCTCATGTTAGAAACATGAAGATATTTGATGCAGAATTGCATGAAAAGAAAGATAGCCCAGCGTTTGTTGGAAGAGAGGAAACAAATCATCGTCAACCACAACAATTTTAAAAAGTCTACAAGAGAATTCAACCTAATACTGAACCAAATCATGATTGTTGAAAAAAAATTAGAATTTAATTATTGAAGCAGAGGCAGAGAAGATTTTCAATACAGAGATTGCAAGAACATTTATAAAAGAAGAGCTAAATACTAAAAGAGGTTCTTATATTCAAAGAATATTTTGTTTATGAAGGTTTTTAAATTAGCAAATGAAAAAAGAGATTATTAGCATTATCATTTTGAAGATCAAGTCAAAGAAAGATTTTTTTTTGTCAAACTTAGTTTAAGGGACTATTGGCTAGGGCTGGGCAAAAAAAAATCCAAATTTTGGATTTAAAACCAAATCCAAACTAAATCATTTAAAAAAATTAATTTTAAATAAAAAAATTCAAACCAAATTGAATCTCTTTTATAGTTTGGTTTTCTAATCCAAACCATTTACACAGTTTAAATTTAGATCCAAATCCATATCCAAATTAAAATTCAAAATTGAAAAAAAAAATCCTAATCTAAGACTGAATTGGTGAAAAAAATATACCAACACTACTACAACAACTATAACAACTCTTACAGTAATAAGAATAACAATCTGGGTAAAAGTGATGATGGTCACGCCGTATTTATGTTCAAGTTCGAGGAGGACGAGGATTTTTTTATCAGCATATGTAAATTGTAACTTTTCTTTTGCACATATTAGTGAAATTTTACGTGAAATGAATTGCTGATGAAGGAAATTATGCTTGTTATTATTTATCCTAATGTTTGGCGGCGTGTGTTCTAAGTGTTCGACGGAATGAGTGAATGAGAGCGTGTTAGTTAGGATCGGAGTTTAATTGTTTTCATTTGGTATCCAATTAAGCTTGTTTGCACGAGGATAAAGCATTACTAATTATAGCAAGGTTGGTTAAATAGTCCAACCAATATTCAATTGTTAAGTCCAATTCATTCAATTGTTAACATTAGTTAACATCACAAGATGTTGATGCTGTCATTTTCAACAAAAGTAGAAAAAGAAAAAGAAAATAGAAAATTGGAAACGTATTTGCTAATTTTCAAATGGTGATTTTGATGATCAACACCCATTTGGTCAATTAGTAAGCAAGTTCATCTTCAGAATTGTAAAAAATCAAAGAAAATAAAAATAAAAAACTCATCTTAAAAGAGACAATATGTGAATTTGTCAAATTCTTGATGAAGAAGAAAAAGTTTTAGTGACCTGTGGAAGGTTGATGTTTTAGGGTAGTTGTTTTAGGGAGATTTTTCGGTGGTATCCTTTTGATGTTTTGAGAATGATTAAATGTTATATAGATTAGTTATTGTTATTAGATTTATAAAGAATAAATCTTAGTTGTAATGAACATATATAGTTTAAAAAGACTTTAGTATTAATTTCTCTGTTAAAAAAATTATGGTTTGAAAATTGGATTTCTAAATACTGGTTTTAAAATTGGATTTTTGGTTAAAAAATCTGGTTTGGAAATTAGATTTTTAAAAAATAGTTTTAAAACTGAATTTTTGGTTAAAAAACTATATTTAAAACCGATTTGTATATAAAAACTGGATTTAAATATTAAAACCGGTTTGAAACTGATTTTTATTTTTCCAAACCAGTTTAAAATCGATTTATCTTTTTAATTCGGTTCAAGTTTGGTTTTATAAACCACAAAATTGGTTCTAAAGTAGATGCATTTTGGATTTTTGAAAATTCAAACTATGCCCACCCCTACTGTTGGCAATGAAACTAAACTTATTATTTGTTAACAAGCCTAGAGTATTCAAGATAGTCAAAGATGATGTTACAAGTTGCCAACATGAACAAGTGGTGTCTACTAAACATGTAGTAAAAAGGGGTCAAAGATTACATGAAGCTTATCAAGTATGTTTTATGTTTGAAATCAAAGTTTGTGGCTAGAGTTTATCGCAATTATGTAATCATATGTTGGCATGTTTATAAAGTAGTAAAACAAGTTGCCAACTTGCTATGCTAGAAACTTGTAGAGGTATTATTTAGAGTTAATTAAAATTGACTTAGTAATTAAAGAAATTGACATATTCAAGTCTATAAATAGTCATAATATGTAGTAATATTATTTAAGTGAACTTCATAAGTTGATATGAGCTGAGATTGAGAGTCTGCACTTTCTCTTATTGTAAAGAAAATGTCGATTATTGTCAGATTTATCGTCACATTTTTATGTGCGGAAATGATGGTTAAGATTTTTTCCGTCGGATTCAATTCGTTTGAGAAATGGACTATGGTAACACTGTTGATGCAGAATGACGAATCTAGGTAGGTGTTACCGTCAGATTTAACGAAACAATTGACAAAAACAAATTTCAAAAAGAAAATTTTAAAATGAATAGCATTTATCATCGGATCTGTCCCTTGTAAAATCCAACGGTAAAATGCAGAAATAAAAACTAAAACAATAAAATAAATTTGTTGAGAATTTCCGTTGGATGTGTTTCATGCAAAATCCAATGGCAATTAAAATCAATATTAAAGAAAAGAAATTTAAATACTCAATTACATTATAATTTGATATTTTGTAATCTAAATATAATTGTAAATCCAGTTTCAAGGAATTTGAAATTCAATTATAATTTTCATTGAAATATTAAATAAAGGTACCAATAACACAAATAAAAGAGTTAAATTATTTTAAATTATACATATAACAATGTCAATTATTCTAAATCATACAAAAAAAAATAGGGATTACTCAAAATATACATCCTAGAGGTCCACATAATATTTGTCGATGTCGCGCCTTGCTGATCTTGATCATTCTACTGTTGCGGCAGTGGTACATGTGCTGATGACAACCCCGAGCTTGGTCGAGCTCGCTTCATCTCATATAGTATGCAGCTATCTTCTACCTCATCTTGTGGATCTCCTCTCGATCCCTCAAGATCTCCACACAGGCTGCCTATATCATCTCGTCTTTCTCCTGCTAGACCAACTCGTGCTAATCGAGGTGAGCGAGCAACTCACAGATGCAATCCTCATCCTTGTCGTACTATTGTCCTCACTCATCCAAGCTCTATGTGAGGTCGTGAACCCGCGCACGCAACTTGGCCATTGTATCGTGGGATGCCAGAGGAGCACTCGTATCTAAGGAGGCTGCTGCTAGAGGACCAGATTGAAGAGTACTGGTGAAACATGATCCTTTTTCGTAAATGCGATTCTTGTATGACTTTGCAACCATGTCACGCCATATTGCATTTGGATGCACCAAAACAACATTCGATTCATTGCCTTCCTTAGCACTCTTTTGAGATGCAAGGGTCCGAGTCTACATTTTTGCCTCATATTACCTATGCAATAAAAAGGAACTTGTTTAACGCAATTGCAATTAAAATTGTTGAAGATCAATATTAACAAATGAAGACTTACATTTAATTACCCTATATATATCTAACAAGCTCTAAACCCTAATTAAACCAAATTACCATAAACCAATTTATACATTTACTAAAAATAGACTAATTTAAATAGGAAACTATTTGTTTTTTGAAAGAGAAAACTTAACATAGTAGATGGAGCATACAACCAACAAAAGATAAAAAAAACATTAAGATTAGTCTGTAAAGCAACTCCTATGTCATCTTCAACATAGTAATCAACAACAGGAGGTAACTACCACACCTATTCCCTAAAGCAACAAAACGACCTATCATAACACATTTTGCTAGTTCTGCTGTTTTATTTTGAAATATGAGATCATTCATGCGCACCCAAATATTTTATGTGACAGAAAAGAACCCAACTAATCGCTTCTTTCACATTTCTTACTTTATATGCATAGTTAGCCTTCCAACTCTCAAAGTGCATTTTTATGGTACTTGAGATGGTCCAAGTATGTCCAATATTAGCATTCCATACACACTACACGGGCCAAGTAAAATGACAAGTAACAAACAAGTGTTGTATAATTTCAACATCTTTTCATATATAATGCATACATTATTACTTTGTTAAATGGTACCCTACAAAAAACTAGTCCTTAGTATTAACCCAGTCTCTTAGAACAAACCAAGTAAACAACCTAACTCGAGGCCTAATCAACCTTGTTATAATTTTCAAAACTAATAAAAAAATTTGCAAACAATAAAGCATTGTTCTTAAAGACACAAAAGTTAAAACCAAATAAAATCAGCACCTTAAAAAATAAAATAAGCATTTTTTTTAATTAAACATACAAAAAATAAACTTAAATAAATTAAAATCAAATTAAAAACGAAAAAATTATAAATAGCAAAAAAGTCAATGGTTTGCTTTGCTTTACAAAAAAAATTGAATGCTAATCAAATCATGAAAATGAAAAAATAAAAAAAATAAATTTCAAAAAAATAATTAATAACCCTAACCGACTGTGGGAAATTTTTCCCACGGAATGGGATAGAGGCAAAATTCTCCCAAGGCAAGTGCGGGGACTCGAGCGGGGATCTCCGCCCTATCTCCGCTAATTCACAAGATTCATAAATTTACTTAATAGTTTCGCACCTTTCTGCTTAGTTTAGTTCACTTTTGTAATTATTATTAATATCTTTTTAGGTTTAGTATTAGTATATATAAGGAAAGATCACCATTGTTAGGAGCTTCTCCACCACATTCGAACATACACATTATTTTCTGTACAGTATGAGTAACTAAACCTCTTAGGTTAAGGTTAGGAGCTCTTTGATTCCTATGGATTAATACAATTACTTTTCTACATCAATCTATGTTTGATTCTATTCTATGATGCATTGTCGTTCTTCATCCTTATGAATTTGGGGTGGACCGAAAGTATGACCCCCTGTTCTACATGAGTTCTTTACGAGTCCTAACCCGGATAGTATTGAGCTATAGCTTGAGAGTGCATCATGGGTTCCAACAAGTTACTTAGGCTAATTGGGATATGTGACATGAAATCCTGTTAGTCAGGGGTAATTGAGGTTCCTGTGGCTCTAAGGGCTAGAATCATAGAGCGTCTGATAAACCACTATTTTATGGTTTATCTTGTGCTCAATTGAGTGGATTTTATCAATCTTTCATACACTTATTCATATTATTTGCATGGTTTTACATTCTCCTTCCTAATTTTGTGCTATGATTGAAAACATGCTTCTTTGGTCTTAATTTTGATATGTTTAACCCTCTCTTATTACCATTCGATGCCTTGATATGTACGTTAAGTGATTTCAGAGATTACAGGGCAGGAATGGCTTGGAGGATGGAAAGGAAGCATGCAAAAGTGGAAGGAATACAAGAAGTTGAAGGAACTGCAAAGCTGTTAGCCTAACCCTCTCGCACTAAAATGGTCATAACTTGAGCTACAGAGGTTCAAACGACGTGGTTCCAGTTGCGTTGGAAAGCTAACGTCCGGGGCTTCGATTTGATATATATTATGCCATAGTTGCCCTGACTCTAGGTGATGCAAACGCGTGCTCTATGCGGACGCGTTGCAGTGATAAAAATCAGCGTGGCAGATTTCTTCTCCAGCGATTTCTAGGCTGTTTTCGACCCAGTTTTCGGCCCAAAAAACACAGATTAGAGGTTATAAAGTGGGGGAATCCATTTATTCATAATTATCAGTTTATAATTCATAATTTTTAGTTTTAGATGTAGTTTTTAGAGAGAGAGATGTTCTCTCCTCTCTCTTAGGATTTAGGATTAGGATTCCTCTTAAAGGAATTAGGATTTCTTATCATTTCAACTTATTATTTCAACTTCCTCTCCAGGTTCAATGTTCCTTTTATTTATTTTTGCAATTTAATTTATGAATTTTTCTATGTTAGATTTGAATATTCTATTTAATATAATTTGAGGTATTTCAGTTTATGACTCCTATTTAGCTTTTTATATTCTTGGCTTTAATTGATTAACTGGAGGCTCTTGAGTTATCAAACTTATCGTGATTGATTGTTATGTCTGCTAATTAAATTGAATTTCACTAACTCTAGTCTTTCCTTAGGAGTTGGCTAGGACTTGAGAATCTAACTAATTAGTCCACTTGACTTTCCCTTGCTTTCGTAAAGGTTAACTAAGTGGGATTAACTTCAATTCTCATAAGAATAACTAGGATAGGACTTCCGAATTTTCATACCTTGCCAAGAGTTCTTTTCTATTATTATTATTAATTTATTTTTCTTGTCATTTAAATTACTTGCTTCTTATTTCAAAAACCCCCAATTTACAAAACTCATAACAAATAATAAGAACACCTCCCTGCAGTTCCTTGAGAAGACGACCCGAGGTTAAATACTTCGGTTATCAATTTCAAAGGGGTTTGTTACTTGTGACAACCAAAACGTTTGTAAGAAAGGATGATTGCTCGGTTTAGAAACTATACTAGCAACGAGAATTTATTCTGAATTCTAAACCGTCAATCTTCCGCTCTTCAAATTGGCGTCGTTGCCGGGGAATTGCAAACGTGTGCCTATTATTGGTTAATGTAAATATTTTTTTTTGCTTGTTTATTTGTTTTTATTTTTGTTTTTATTTTTGATTTTTCGTAAATTAAGAGGTTATTGGTTTTTATTTAGTTATTAAAAAATTTTTTTTCAAAAATTTGTTCTTGGTGTTTATCTTGATCTTCAAATTGTTCTTCGTGTTCATCTTGACCTTCAAGTTGTTCTTAGTTGTTTCCTTCGTTTTGATCTAAAAATTTTAAGTTTGGTGTCATTTTATTATTTTTCTCTTTCCTCATTTAATTCAAAAATATCTTTTCTCTTTATTTTAATTGAATTTTCAAAATTTGCATAAAAAAATTTCAGATTTCTATTTTAAAATTTTTATCTTATCTTATCTTAGTTTTAAATTTCAAAATTCAAATCTTTTTCAAAAATCATATCTTTTTCAAAATCTTATCTTATCTTGTTTCAAAAATCAAATTTCAAAATTCAATATTTAAATTTCAAATTTAAAATTCAAATTTCAAAATTTAATTTTCAAATTCAAAATTTAAATTTCAATAACCTTTTAATTTAAATTTGGTTTTATTTTCATTTTTAATTTTTATTTGTTATTATGAGTTCTCTCACCCCCATCGCTTTGAGTTTGGTTCTAATGCTGTTGTAAGGAATGGAAGCTATAACAGGAACATGCATCAAGGTCAGAACAATCAGAGATGGATAGAGCCACGAGGATCTGATCAACCCTTTAGGCAACAACACCTTCCAAACTACCATGGACAACGACCATTTACCAATGCATGTCGAGACAATAGTTATGGTGGACTCCCTTGTAATTACCGACAAGCCCCATCATACGCTTATAAACCACCTCCTCAACACAGCTTTGAACCACCATACTCACAAGCCACCTACAACTATTCACCTCCATATGACCCTAATCCTTATCTACCACACCAACCACCATATGAACCACACCCAGAACCACCACCTCAATATTCACCATCTCCATATCCTTATCAAGAAGAACCACCTTCCTATTATAAACCCTTTCTCCAAAATAATGAACCCTCCTATCCACCCCAACCTCCATTGGATAACAACTCCCTTAATGCTATTCTTCAAGGGCAAGAAAGGATGAATAAGAGTGTACTAAATTTTGCGGCCGCCTTAGGCGAGTTAATAAATCGATTAGCTTCCCAACATCTGAGCACTCAAAATACTCCCATGGCTTCATGTAGAGAATCTACTGAAGAACGCAGCATGAATGAGACCCTAGAAACTTCGGTGGACAATGAGGAACATGGCTTTGTATTGGAACAAGTGGAGGAAGCCATAATAGTTGCAGAGGAAGAAATGGTTGCAGACTTAGGAGATGCTGAACATCCATGGGAAAGTCAGGTTATAGAACCTCCTTCCAAGGCGATTGAAATTGATGCTGAGGAGGGTGTACAACCTCCAAGGCATATCATAGTTGAAGACTTGGAAGAGGTTGGTCAAGAGATGGAGATTCAAGAAGAAGAAGCACAGCCTCCCATGCCCTTGGTGAGCAATGAAGAAGAGATTGAATAAGAAGAAAGCTACCAAGAGGAAGAGGTTGATATTAAAGAAACTTGCAAAGAGGTGGAAGTTGTCAGAGAAGAGCGCAAGGGAGTGGAGCTTGCAAATTCGTTAGAAATACCTCCCCCTAAGTTGCCATCATCCTTCACAATATTCAAGTGGGTAAAATTCATATCCCTTAGCTTTCTAATTCCACTTGAATATGGGCTACTGGAGACGGATGGTCAACTTAGAGCTCTATGTGGCATTAAGAGTAAAAGAAAGATGGTCAGTGGTAAGAATTGTCCTGCAAGGTTCATTATGGTTGGAAGCTTTAAGTTTAAACGCAAAGGTTGGTGTAGAGCTCAATTGAATGGGTCTAGGAAGTTGTTTGGATGCTTCAGTGAGAATTCTAAGGCTGAACCACCCGGATGGAATCATGATAATCAACTTGAAGACGGGTGTAGAAACAAGATTTGGGATCCAGGAATATATGAGGATCAACTTTGGGAGCTCAAAGCTTGTGAAGAACCCCATTAAAGCTTGAGAAATTTACTTAGTATTGATAGAGCTTATTGGAAGTCCAAGCATTGGTGGAAGTTTCAGGATGAGTTCAAGCACAAGCCGCCATGACAAGGAGCTCACCAAATGTCCAACTTAAGGACTTTAACTAAAAGTGCTAGGTGGGAAACAACTCACCATGGTATAATTATTCATTTTTTTCAATTTTAATTTTATTTTGTTTTGTTTTTAAGTCTTGTTTTATTCCATCTTATTGAACCTGGAATTATTCATAACATCAGCATCAGCATCTGCATAATGCATTCTGCATTTTGCATTAAAAAAAATGCACGCGATGCGTAGGCGTCGCTGACGCGTCCGCGTCACAAGTGCATTAGGAAGAAAAGAAAAGTGAACAGAGAGTCGCGCGAGAGCGTGGCTGGAGGCGTGCCTTAGGCACAAATATGCCCACGCGACCGCATCACTGATGCGTCCGCGTCATGTGGAAAAAATGCCTCCCACGCGTCCGCGTCACCCACGCGAACGTGTGGCTCTGTAAAATCGACGTAAAGGGGTGTATGGCAGTATGTTGGGCTGGAATGGGGCTGGAACCATGCTAGAAGCACAAGCCTTACCACGTGAACGCGTTCCCCACGCGGCCGCGTCGTTTTCCAAAAATGGCCATCCACGCGATCGTGTCAACCACGCGACTGCGTCACCCAAAAATTTGGCAAAAAGAGTTTCGAACAGAGAGTTGCGCGAACGCGAGGCTGCACTCGCGCAAATCGCACAAATCAGGTCACGCGATCGCGTGACCCACGCGTCCTTGTCACCTGCCCTTATCACGCACCATGCAACCGCATCATTCACGCGTCCGCGTCGCCTGCGCCGCACAACTTATCCAGATCAGCGCCAATTATCTTGTCTTTTCTTTTCTAATCCTAATCTCTTCTATCTTTTCTTTTTTCTTCTTTCTTTCACTTCTCATTCTTTTTCACCTTCATTCTATTTTACTTAATTTATTTGCATATTTCATTCAATGCATTTTAATTTTGTGCATATTTTTATTTTCTTTTCTAAATTTATTATTTTTTCATTGGTGTCACTTGTTCATATTCAATTGTTGTGTCTTTTCTGGTATTATTTTGGTGCTTAGTGACTTGTGTTATTCTGGTTAGATAATATTATTTAAATCAATGCCAATCTTTTATACCTGTATTACTTTTGTATTGACATGAATTTATATTATCTTTCCTTACCCACTTTTTTCCCCATTGTTGCAAATTTTTGCACTCTTGATCTACCATGTACTTCTACTGTTTTCTCACTTGCATGTTGTAGCTACCATGTAATTGAGACCCTTATTATCTGGCATTAACACCCATATTTTATTTATTTTCTATCTTTATTTTTGGGTTACTTTTCTTCTTTTCCCTCTTCTTTCAGGATAGCCACCACGAAGGGAGAGGAAAAAGCCTCTTAATGGGGAGACAAGCCCGTCCGTCTGCACAATCTTTAGAGAAATAGCAGCAATTATAGCTCACAACCCATCCACCTGCACATCTTAGCATGCACCGAGGACGGTGCAATCTTTAAGTGTGGGGAGGTCGATACCGATCCCCATGGGTTAGCTATTTTCTTCTTTCCAACACCATTGTTTTATTTTCTTTATTAGTTCATTGTTGCATTGCATAATAGATTGCATGTGTAGTTGATTGTTTGCATTTAAGTACTACTTAGTTGAAAAATAATAAGTTTCTTTTTAAGACCCTATTTTTAAAAAATTTCACTAATTTAAAATAAAAAAATTTAAAATTTTCTATGTGTTAAATTTGTTTGAAGCTGTATTTGGAACATGATTTTTGAGTCAAAGAACACACAACCTGTGAGATTTTGAGCTTATTTATATGGTTACATTATTTAACCATAAATTTTTATTCTTGTGTGTTTTCTTCTCTATAATTGCAATCTTTGCTTTGTTCCATTCTATATGTCCATTATTTAGTGTATTTACATGCTTGCATATGATTGAGGCTATTATTTGTTATTAGCTCACTTATCCCAAATAAGCCTACCTTTTACATCACCCTTGTTAGCCACTTTGAACTTTTTAACCCCCTTCTATTTCATAACCACATTACTAGCCTTAAGTAGAAAAACAAAATAAAAATCCCAAGTTGAATCCTTGGTCAGCTTAAGATAGATATTGTGTATAATTTAAGTATGGAGAATTTTATGGGAACATGGGATGATATATATATATATATATATATATATATATATATATATATATATATATATATATATAAGGGGGAATTAAATTGAATAAATTATTTGAAAACTTGGGAAGCATGCTCATGTGAAATCAAAATAATTAAATTACTATGTGCATTGAAAAAAAAAAGAAAAATATTAAGTAATTAAATAAGGGGATACATAATAATAATAATAATAATAATAATAATAATAATAATAATAATAATAATAAATAATAATAATAATAATAATAATAATAATAATAATAATAATAATAATAATAATAATAATAATAATAATAATAATAATAATAATAATAATAATAATAATAATAATAATAATAATAATAATAATAATAATAATAATAATAATAATAATAATAATAATAATAATAATAATAATAATAATAATAATAATAATAATAATAATAATAATAATAATAATAATAATAATAATAATAATAATAATAATAATAATAATAATAATAATAATAATAATAATAATAATAATAATAATAATAATAATAATAATAATATAATAATAATAATAATAATAATAATAATAATAATAATAATAATAATATAATAATAATAATAATAATAATAATAATAATAATAATAATAATAATAATAATAATAATAATAATAATAATAATAATAATAATAATAATAATAATAATAATAATAATAATAATAATAATAATAATAATAATAATAATAATAATAATAATAATAATAATAATAATATCCCAAATGCAAAATAAAAAGAATCAATGCACATGGGACAAAATTCAAAAATAAGTTTGATACATGAGCATGTAATACAAAAGTGGGAAAAATTTGGGTAGCTAGGTAAAGTATTTTAAAATTATATAAAGTATGTATATGTTAGGTGAGATCTTAGACTAATCAAGGATTCACTTTATAAAGCTCACTTGGCCATACATATATCCTTACCTTTACCTCAGCCCCATTACAACCCTGAAAAGACCTCATGATGTTTGCATTGGTATACTAAATATTTGTTGATTGGTTAGATGAAGAACAAGGTTGAGAAAGCATGACTAGGGAAGAGTAGAGTGATTGACCCTAGACACTTGAGAGTTAGAGTGATATACACTACCAGTAAGGGTTCAGGCTTGATTCTATGTTCCCTACTTTCATGAGCTATCTTCTTACAAGTTTACTTGTCTTTTATTGTATAATTTGAATTAGTGAAATCTGATTTATGTTTGTCTTGGAAGATTTATTTACTTTTAACCAAGTAGGTAGAAACATTTTTGCATAGAGTTGCATTCATATAGATAGGTTGCATTTCATATATTCTACTATTCCTCTTCACTCCTTTATAGCTTCTCTTGAGCTTAGCATGAGGACATGCTAATGTTTAAGTGTGGGGAGGTTGATAAACCACTATTTTATGGTTTATCTTGTGCTCAATTGAGTGGATTTTATCAATCTTTCATACACTTATTCATACTATTTGCATGGTTTTACATTCTCCTTCCTGATTTTGTGCTATGATTGAAAACATGCTTCTTTGGTCTTAATTTTGATATGTTTAACCCTCTCTTATTACCATACGATGCCTTGATATGTGCGTTAAGTGATTTCAGAGATTACAGGGGAGGAATGGCTTGGAGGATGGAAAGGAAGCATGCAAAAGTGGAAGGAATACAAGAAGTTGAAGGAACTGCAAAGCTGTCAGCCTGACCCTCTCGCACTAAAACGGTCATAACTTGAGCTACAGAGGTCCAAACGACGCGGTTCCAGTTGCATTGGAAAGCTAATTTCTGGAGCTTTGATTTGATATATATTATGTCATAGTTTTCCTGACGCTAAGCAATGCGAACGCGTGCTCCACGCGGACGCGTCGCAGTGACAAAAATCAGCGTGGCAGATTTCTTCTCCAGCGATTTCTAGGCTGTTTTTGACCCAGTTTTCGGTCCAGAAAATACAGATTAGAGGTTATAAAGTGGGAGAATCCATTCATTCATAATCATCAGTTTATAATTTATAATTTTTAGTTTTAGATGTAGTTTTTAGAGAGAGAGGTTCTCTCCTCTCTCTTAGGATTTAGGATTAGGATTCCCCTTAAAGGAATTAGGATTTCTTATCATTTCAATTTATTATTTCAAATTCCTCTCCAGGTTCAATGTTTCTTTTACTTATTTTTTCAATTTAATTTATGAATTTTTCCATGTTAGATTTGAATATTCTATTTAATATAATTTGAGGTATTTCAGTTTATGACTCCTATTTAGCTTTTTATATTCTTCGTTTTAATTGATTAACTGGAGGCTCTTGAGTTATCAAACTTATCGTGATTGATTGTTATGTCTGCTAATTGAATTGAATTCCACTAACTCTAGTCTTTCCTTAGGAGTTGGCTAGGACTTGGGAATCTAACTAATTAGTCCACTTGACTTTCCCTTGCTTTCGTAAAGGTTAACTAAGTGGGATTAACTTCAATTCTCATAAGAATAACTAGGATAGGACTTCCGAATTTTCATACCTTGCCAAGAGTTCTTTTCTATTATTATTATTAATTTATTTTTCTTGTAATTTAAATTACTTGCTTCTTATTTCAAAAACTCCCAATTTACAAAACTCATAACCAATAATAAGAACACCTCCCTGAAGTTCCTTGAGAAGACGACCCGAGGTTAAATACTTCGGTTATCAATTTCAAAGGGGTTTGTTACTTGTGACAACCAAAACGTTTGTAAGAAAGGATGATTGCTCAGTTTAGAAACTATACTTGTAACGAGAATTTATTCTGAATTCTAAACTGTCAATCTTCCACTCTTCAGTGTCATTCTTTGATCCAGAAGATTCGACCTTGTCTATGGAGTTTTGAGTAGGATCATCAAGAGATTGAATTGTGCGTGCTTCACCCTCTCCCAGATTGATCTAGCCTATTCGGGTGTTTGGTTTGGATCTGAGGAGATTAATGACCACGACCAATGACTTAATCACTTACAGTCTTGCCATTGAAGGAATAATTCATCGTTTGAGTAGTTAGTATGACGTGTTAATCCAGAAGAATAAGCATCTCCGAAGCCTTAACTAATTTCTCACTACTGTTTCTACGCTTTATTGTTATTGCTTGTTTATGCACCTACAACAAACAACAACTATCTTTCTATTTGCCCGACTAAGATCTGTAGGAGAACAACAGCTTGCTCAATCCGGCAATCCTCGTGAGATTCGACCCTCACTCACCTGAAGTATTACTTGGACAATCGGTGCACTTGCCGGTTCAATTGTGCGAGTCACAAATTCGCGCACCAATAAGCCTACATCTACTATTGATAAAAAATAATCTAGGTAACATCATCCCGCAAGCTAGAATTGTATAAATCTAACAATCCTGGCTTAGAAACATTAGTAAGAAAAGGACCCAGTGGCAAAGCTTTGGTAAGAAAATCAGCAAGTTGGTCTTTGGAACGAACTGGCATCAGATGAATGAGACCAGAAAAATGCTTTTCACGAACAATGTGGCAGTCCACTTCAATATGTTTGGTTCTTTCATGAAAGATGGGATTATTGGCAATGTGAATGGCTGACTAGTTGTCACAGAATAGAGTGATAGACTTTTGAAGCGGCAAACCAATGAAATCCATTAAGAAAGATAACCAACTAGATTCACAAGTGGCAACAGCAAGAGACCTATATTCAGCTTCTACAGAGGACTTGGCAACTGTGGTTTGCTTCTTACTCTTCCAAATAACGAGAAAATTCTCAAGCATGAAGTAATAACCGAAAATGGAACGATGAGTATCAGCACAGGTAGCCAAGTCAGCATCGGCAAATCTGGTGAGATGCAGATTAGAAGTAGAGGAGAAGAATAGACAGTTGCAGGTCTGCCCTTTAAATATCGGAGTACGCAAAAAGCAGCCTGTAGGTGAGAAGTGGTTGCACAGTCCAAAAATTTGCTCTAACGTCCCACAGCATAAGAGATATCGGGTCTAGTGTTTGTGAGGTAAAGAAGTCGGCCGATGAGCTGTCTATAAGTAGTGTTGTCCGTTAAAATGGTACCGGATTCCTTCGAGAGTTTCTAACTATATCAAAAGGAGTGGAAAGAGGCTTGCAATCTAGATAACCAAAATTCTTGAGAAGGTCCATGACATACTTCCGCTAATAAATGTGAATTCTAGAGTTAGAGCATGCTATTTCCATTCCCAAGAAGTACTTGAGATCACCAAGATCCATTATTTTGAATTTGTCATCCAAAATTTGCTTGATGGAATTGATTTCACCAATGTCATTCCCAGTTAAAACCAAATCATTAACATATACTAGAATGGTAGTAAAGCTTTTGGATTGTTTCTTGATGAAGAGGGAATGATCATAAAAAAACTACTTATAACCAGCATCAACAAGAGTCTGAGTGAGCTTAATGTTCCGTTGTCTGCTTGCTTGCTTAAGCCCATATAGAGACTTTTACAATTTACAAACCAAACCTGGTTGTGACACAGCCAAACCGGGTGGTATCTTCATATAAATTTTCTTGTCCAAATCTCCATGAAGGAAGGCAGTATTGACGTCCAGTTCTTTCAAATGTCATTTCTTTACCGCTGCTAATTCTAACATTACTTGTAGGGTAGTCATTGGATAACTGGACTAAGGGTCAGTTTGGCTAAACTTCTTAAATAAGTTCTTTTGAAAAAGGAGCATAAAATATAAGGACTTTTATTAATAAAAACTTTTAAATAAGTTATTTTGTGTTTGGAAAGTTATTATAGAAGTCCTTGTTTTAAAGTTGTGCATTAAATAGGAGTAATAAAATAGCTTTTCAAAATAAGATAAGTCACATTTTTTAACTTCTTCAAAAGATCTTAAATAACTTTTTGAAAAGTTAAAAATTTACCTAAAAAATTATACCAAACACTATTAATGTAACTTTTTATAAGTCAAAAGCTAAAAAAAAAAGTAGCTTTTGGAGTTTCCCAAATGGACCCTAAGTATCACCATAATCCACTTCTTGCACTTGAGTGAATCCTTTTGCAACTAGCCTTGCTTTGTGCCTTTCTATGGTACCATCGGGACTGAATTTTACCCAAAAATTTATTTGCAACCCACAACCTTCTTTCCTTTTGGGAGTTCAGTGAGACACCAAGTTCTGTTCTGATCTAGAGCTGTCAATTCAGCTTGTATTGTATTTCTCCAACATTCATGTGCAGCCGCTTCCTCATAAGTGCTAGGTTCCAGATATGAGGTGATGGCTAGAGAAAGAGACTTATATTTTGGGGTTAGTTTATCATATGATAAGTGTTGTGAGATAAGATATAAAGAGTAGAGTTGACAAAATTGCTAGAGTGAGTTGTGTGGGTTATCATACAATGGTAGTCCTTCAAATAAGCAGGCAATTTCTTGACTCTTTCAGATTTTCTAGTAATGCAGTCATGTGTAATGTCGAAGTTTTGTGATGCAGGTGCATTGTTAGTGTATGGTGTGGTAATGGGTGCAATGGTGTGTGAGGAAATTGGTGAGTGCATTGAACTTGAGAAATGTTCATTTGAATCTGTGAGTGTGGTAGGTGTGGGTGATTACAAATGATGTGTGGATGGTGTATGATGAGCGGATAATTTATACGCTTTTTGGCATTATTTTTACATAGTTTTTAGTATGATTTAGTTAGTTTTTAATATATTTTTATTAGTTTTTAAATAAAAATCACATTTCTGGACTTTACTATGAGTCTGTGTGTTTTTCTGTGATTTCAGGTAATTTCTGGCTGAAATTGAGGGACTTGAGCAAAAATCGGATTCAGAGGCTGAAAAAGGACTGCAGATGCTGTTGGATTCTGACCTCCCTGCACTTGAAATAGATTTTCTAGAGCTACAGAAACCCAAATGGCGCTCTCTCAATTGTGTTGAAAAGTAGACATCCAGGGCTTTTTAGCAATATGTAATAGTCCATACTTTGCATGAGTTTTGACGACGCAAACTGGCGTTCAAACGCCAACTCCCTACCCTATTCTGGAGTTAAACGCCAGAAAGAGGTTGCAAACCAGAGTTAAACGCCAAAAACAGGCTACAAACTGGCGTTCAACTCCAAAAAAAGTCTCTACACATGAAAGCTCAATGCTCAGCCCAAGCACACACCAAGTGGGCCCGGAAGTGGATTTCTGCATCATTTACTTATCTTATGTAACCCTAGTCACTAGTCTAGTATAAAAATTACTTTTAATGATTTATTTTATATCTTTTGTTCATCTTTAGATCATTGTGTACACGTTTAGAGAGGCTGGCCATTTGGCCATGCCTAGACCTTGTTCTTATGTATTTTCAACAGTAGAGTTTCTACACACCATAGATTAAGGTGTGGAGCTCTGCTGTTCTTCATGAATTAATGCAAAGTACTATTGTTTTTCTATTCAACTCAAGCCTATTTCTTCTCTAAGATATTCATTCGCATACAAGAACATGATGAATGTGATGATTATGTGACGCTCATCACCATTCTCACCTATGAACGTGTGCCTGACAAACACTTCCGTTCTACATGAAAACAAGCTTGAATGCATATCTCTTAGCCTCCTGATCTACGATCAGAGTCTTCGTGGTATAGGCTAGAATTATTGGCGGCCATTCTTGAGATCCAGAAAGTCTAAACCTTGTCTGTGGTATTCCGAGTAGGATCTGGGAAGGGATGGCTGTGACGAGCTTCAAACTCGCTAGTGCTGGGTGTAGTGACAGATGCAAAAGGATTTCTGGATCCTATTCCAACATGATCGAGAACCGACAGATGATTGGCCGTGCGGTGACAGCGCATTTGGACCATTTTCACTGAGAGGACGGGATGTAGCCATTGACAACGGTGATGCCCAACATAAAGCTTGCCATGGAAAGGAGTATGAATGATTGGATGAAGACAGTAGGAAAGCAGGGGTTCAGAAGGAATAAAAGCATCTCCATACGCTTATCTGAAATTCCTACCAATGAATTACATAATTATTTCTATCCTATTTTATATTTTAATTATATTTTAATTATCAAATCTCCATAACCATTTGAATCCGCCTGACTGAGATTTACAAGGTGACCATAGCTTGCTTCAAGCCGACAATCTCTGTGGGATCGACCCTTACTCACGTAAGGTTTATTACTTGGACGACCCAGTGCACTTGCTGGCTAGTTGTGCGAAGTTGTGACAAAGAACTAAGATTATGAACGTGCGTATGAAGTTTTTGGCGCCGTTACCAAGGAATGAACAATCACAATTTCGTGCACCAAGTTTTTGGCGCCGTTGCCGGGGATTGTTCGAGTTTGGACAACTGATGGTTCATCTTGTTGCTCAGATTAGGTAATTTTATTTTAATTTTAAGTTTTTATTTTTATTCTTTTTATTTTCGAAAAATTTCAAAAAAAATATAATAAATTATTCTATGACTTCAGAATTTTTAAGAATGAATTCTAGAGTTTCATGATGATCTGTTGATGTCTGGCTGGCTGTAAAGCCATGTCTAATCCTTTGGACCGAGGTTTCAACTATCATTAGAGAAGAACTTCTTTGTCTTTCCCAGCAATTTAGCTTTTGTATGTAATGATCTGCTAAAGCTTGGCTGGCCATTGACCATGTCCAGTGTTTTAGACCGAAGCTTTCACTGAAAGCTTGGCTGGCTAGTAGGCCATGTCTAATTCCTGGACCGAAACTTTAGGCTAACATTGCATGATTCCTGGAATTCTTATTAAAAATTTTGAAATCCTTATTTTTCTTTTTCCAATTAATTTTCGAAAAAAAAATCCAAAAAAATTTAATAAAATCATAAAAACAAAAAATTTGATGTTTCTTGTTTAAGTCTAGTGTCAATTGTTAAGTTTGGCGTCAATTACATCTTTTTAATTTCTAAAAAAAAATTTCGAAAAATTCATGCATTATGTTCTTCATGATCTTCAAGTTGTTCTTGATGAATTTTTTTGTTTGATCTTTGTATTTTCTTGTTTTGTGTCTTTCCTTGTTTTGCATATACATTTTCAATTTGTTAGCGTCTAAACATTGAAAATTTCTAAGTTTGGTGTCTTGCATGTTTTTCTTTTCTTAAAAATTTTCAAAAATAAGTTCTTGGTGTTCATCTTGACATTCAAAATATTCTTGGTATTCATCTTGACATTTAAAGTGTTCTTGCATGCATCATGTGTTTTGATCTTGAATTCTCATGTTTTGAGTCTTTTCATTATTTTTCTCTTTCATCATTAAAAATTCAAAAATAAAAAAATATCTTTCCCTTTTTCTTCTCATAAAATTCAAAAATTTGAGTTGACTTTTTCAAAAATTTTTAAAATCTAGTTGTTTCTTATGAGTCAAATCAAATTTTCAATTTAAAAATTCTTTCTTTTTCAAATCTTTTTCATTTTTTCTTTCATAATTTTGAAAATTTGAAATTTTATTTTCAAAATCTTTTTCTTATTTCTATTTCATATTTTTGAAATTAATGCTAACAACTAATGTGATTGATTCAAAAATTTTAAGTTTGTTACTTGCCTAGTAAGAAAGGTTCAATCTTTAAATTTTAAAATCATATCTTTTTATTTCTTGTTAGTCAAGTAATCAACTTTAATTTTCAAAATCAAATCTTTTTAAATTTCTTTTTCAAATCTTTTTCAAAATAAATTTCAATCACATCTTTTTCAAAATCAATTTCAAAATCTTTTCTAACTTCTTATCTTTTCAAAATTGATTTTAAAATCTTTTTCAATTAATCTTATCTTTTTGTTTGATTCTTATCTTTTTCAAAACTACCTAACTAATTTTCTCTCTCTAATTTTCGAAAATCACTAACCTCTTTTTAAAAATTTCTTTTCATTAACTAATTATTTTAAATTTTAATTTTAATTTTATTCCTTTTCGTATTTTCGAATTATAACTAATATTTAAAATAAAAACAAAAAATATTTTTATTTTATTTAATTTTCGAATTCTTCCCCCTCTCGTCTCCTTCTATTTATTTATTTATCTACTAACACCCCTCTTTCACTCAAAAATTTGAACCCACTCTTCTCCTCTGTGTTCGAATTCTTATCTTTTCCTTCTTCTATTCTTCTCTTCTTATACTCATATAAGGAATCTCTATACTGTGACATAGAGGATTCCATATTTTCTTTTCTGTTCTCTTCTTTTTCATATGAGCAGGAACAAGGATACGAACATTCTTGTTGAAACTGATCTTGAACCTGAAAGGACTCTGAAGAGGAAGCTAAGGGAAGCTAAAGCACAACTCTCTAGAGAAAATCTGACAGAACTTTTCAAAAAAGAAGGAGACATGGCCAAACCCAACAAAAATGCAAGGAAGATGCTTGGTGATTTTACTGCACCAAATTCCAACTTACATGGAAGAAGCATCTCACTTCCTGCGATTGGAGCAAACAATTTTGAGCTTAAGCCTCAATTAGTTTCTCTGATGCAACAGAATTGCAAGTTTCATGGACTTCCATCAGAAGATCCTTTTCAGTTCTTAACTGAATTCTTGCAGATCTGTGATACTGTTAAGACCAATGGGGTTGATCCCGAGATCTACAGACTTATGCTTTTCCCGTTTGCTGTAAGAGACAGAGCTAGAATATGATTAGACTCTCAACCTAAAGATAGCCTGAACTCTTGGGATAAGCTGGTCACGGCTTTCTTAGCCAAGTTCTTTCCTCCTCAAAAGCTTAGCAAGCTTAGAGTGGATGTTCAAACCTTCAAACAGAAAGAAGGTGAATCCCTCTATGAAGCTTGGGAGAGATACAAGCAACTGACCAAAAAGTGTCCTTCTGACATGCTTTCAGAATGGACCATCTTGGATATATTCTATGATGTTCTGTTTGAATTATCTAAGATGTCATTAGACCATTCTGCAGGTGGATCCATTCACCTAAAGAAAACGCCTGCAGAAGCTCAGGAACTCATTGACATGGTTGCAAATAACCAGTTCATGTACACTTCTAAAAAGAATCCTGTGAGTAATGGGACACCTCAGAGGAAGGGAGTTCTTGAAATTGATACTCTGAATGCCATATTGGCTCAGAATAAAATATTGACTCGCAAGTCAATATAATTTCTCAGAGTCTGAATGTATTGCAAGCTGCATCCTACAGTACTAAAGAAGCATCTTCTGAGGAAGAAGCTTATGATCCTGAGAACCCTGCAATAGCAGAGGTGAATTACATGGGAGAACCCTATGGAAACACCTATAATTACTCATGGAAAAATCATCTAAATTTCTCATGGAAGGATCAACAAAAGCCTCAACAAGGCTTTAATAATGGTGGAAGAAACAGGTTTAGCAATAGCAAGCCTTTTCCATCATCCTCTCAGCAACAGACAGAGAATTCTGAGCAGAATCCATCTAGCTTAGCAAATATAGTCTCTGATCTATCTAAGGCCACTCTAAGTTTCATGAATGAAACAAGGTCCTCCATTAGAAATTTGGAGGCACAAGTGGGCCAGCTGAGTAAAAGAGTCACTGAAACTCCTCCTAGTACTCTCCCAAGCAATACAGAAGAGAATCCAAAAAGAGAGTGCAAGGCCATAACCTTACTTGGTGTGGCCGAACCCAGAGAGGAGGAGGAGGACGTGAATCCTAGTGAGGAAGACCTCCTGGGACGTTCACTGACCAATAAAGAGTTTCCCTTTGAGGAACCAAAGGAATCTGAGGCTCATCTAGAGACCATAGAGATTCCATTGAACCTCCTTTTACCATTCATGAGCTCTGATGACTATTAATCTTCTGAAGAAGATGAAGACATTGTTTAAGGGCAAGTTGCGCAGTATTTAGGAGCAATCATGAAGCTGAATACCAAACTATTTGGTAATGAGACTTGGGAGGACGAGCCTCCATTGCTCATTAATGAACTGAATATCTGGGTTCAGCACACTTTACCTTAAAAGAAATAGGATCCTGGTAAATTCCTAATTCCCTGTAACATAGGCACCATGACCTTTGAGAAGGCTCTGTGTGACCTGGGGTCAGGCATAAACTTAATGCCACTCTCTGTAATGGAGAAACTAGGAATCTTTGAGGTACAGGTTGCCAAATTCTCATTAGAGATGGCAGACAAATCCATAAAACAGGCTTATGGACTAGTAGAGGACGTGTTAGTAAAGGTTGAAGGTCTTTACATCCCTGCTGATTTCATAATCCTAGACACTGGGAAGGATGAGGATGAATCCATCATCTTTGGAAGACCTTCCTAGCCACAGCAAAAGCTGTGTTTGATGTGGACAGAGGAGAGTTGGTCCTTCAACTGAATGAGGACTACCTTGTATTTAAGACTCAAGGTTCTCCTTCTGTAACCATGGAGAGGAAGCATGAAAAGCTTCTCTCACTGCAGAGTCAACCAAAGCCCCCACAGTCAAACTCTAAGTTTGGTGTTGAACCCCCACATTCAAACTCTAAGTTTGATGTTGGGAGGTCCCAACAATGCTCTAAACATCTGTGAGGCTCCATGAGAGCTCACTGTCAAGCTATTGACATTAAAGAAGCGCTTGTTGGGAGGCAACCCAATGTTATTTAATTATATCTATTTATTTTCCATTGCTATTTTATGTTTTCTTTAGGTTGATGATCATGTGAAGTCACAAAAACTACTGAAAAATCAAAAACAGAATGAAAAACAGCATTAAAAATAGCTCACCCTGGAAGAAGAGCTTACTGGCGTTTAAACGCCAGTAAGAAGCATCAAACTGGCATTTAACGCCAGAAAGAAGCATCAAGCTGGTGTTAAACACCAGAAAAAAGCACCAGACTGGCGTTTAACGCCAGAACAGAGCATGGAATTGGCGTTTAACGCCAGAAACAAGCAGCAAACTGGCGTTTAACGCCATACATGCATTCTAAGGGCGTTTTGCACGCCTAAATGGAGCAGGGATGCTAAGTCCTTGACCCCTCTGGATCTGTGGACCCCACAGAATCCCCACCTACCCCACCTCTTCTTCTCTCCTCTTCAAACCTTTTCATAACTCTCTTCCCCAAATACCCTTTACCAATCACCTCCATATCTCTTCCCCAAATACCCTTAACCACTCATATCCATCCACTCTTCCCCATAAACCCCACCTACCTCCAAAATTCAAATTCTTTTCCCTTCCAAACCCAACCTTAATGGCCGAAACCTACCCTTCCCCCCACCCCTATATAAACCCCTCTACACTACTCCATTTTCACACATTACAACCACAACTTTTTCCCATTGGCCGAATACACCTTCTCCCTCCATCTCCTCCATTTTCTTCTTCTTCTACTACTTCCTTTCTTCTTTTACTCGGGGATGAGCAAACCTTTTAAGTTTGGTGTGGTAAAAGCATTTCTTTTTGTTTTTTCATAACCATTAATGGCACCTAAGGCCAGAGAAACCTCAAGAAAGAGGAAAGGGAAGGCAATTGCTTCCACCTCTGAGTCATGGAAGATGGAAAGATTCATCTCAAAGGTCCATCAAGACCACTTCAATGAAGTTGTGGCCAAGAAAAAGGTGATCCCTAAGGTCCCTTTTAAGCTCAAAAAGAGCGAATATCCAGAGATTCGATAAGAGATTAGAAGAAGAGGATGGGAAGTTCTCTCTAATCCTATTCAACAAGTCGGGATCTTAATGGTTCAAGAGTTCTATGCAAACGCATGGATCACTAGGAACCATGATCAAAGTAGGAACCCGAATCCAAATAATTGGCTTACAATGGTTCGGGAAAAATACTTAGATTTCAGTGCAGAAAATGTAAGGTTGGCGTTCAACTTGCCAATGATGCAAGAAAATGCACACCCCTACACTAGAAGGGTCAACTTTGATCAAAGGTTGGATGATGAGAGAACTTTTGCGTGGTCTAGAAATTCGCAGATAAAGCCTCGTTGCAGGTATAGCTTCTAAACCAACAAAAGTCCTTTCATACAAACGTTTTGGTTGTCACAAGTAACAAACCCCTAAATAAATTGATAATCGAAGTATTTAAATCTCGGGTCATCTTCTCAAGGAACTGCAGGGAAGTATGTTCTTATTATTGGTTATGAAGATTGTAAATTGGGGTTTTGAAAGTAGGGAGCAAGTAATTTAAATTGCAATTAAAATAAGTAAATGACTGTAAAATAAATAAATAACTGTAAAACACACTTTTGGTAAGGTATGAAAAATTGGAAGTCCTATCCTAGTTATCCTTATCAATGGAGATGAGAATTGAATCTTAATCCCACTTAGTTAGCCTTTACTAAAGCAAGGGAAGATCAAGTGGATTAATTAGTCTGACCTTCAGGTTCAAGTCAATTCCTAAGAAAGGACCGGAATTATTAAAGTTCAATTCAATTAGCAAAGATAACAATTATCGATCACGTTGAGTTTGATAACTCCTGAGTTACTGATTTCTTAACCAAGACCAAGAGGGGAAAAGTAAATCTACTAGAATAAAAATGTCTTTAGATTGGAAGCAATAGTAACATAAATAAAAGAGAGCAGTAATAAACTAAAATACCTCAAATAACATTAATTAAAAGAATCATCTGTAACATAGAAAAGTTCATAAGTTAAATTGGGAAGATAATAAATTAAAAGAAAAATTGAACCTGATAAAAAGAAACAATCCTGAAAGCAAAGAAATCCTAAATCCTAATCCTAAGAACTACATCTAAAACTAAAAATTATGAATTGTGAGCTGGTTATTATGAATGAATGGATTTCCCCACTTTATAGCCTCTAATCTGTGTTTTCTGGGCCCCAAATTGGGTCGAAAAAAGCCCAGAAATTGCTGGAGAAGAAAACTGCCACGCTGATTTTTGAAACTGCGACGCGCCCGTGTGGAGCGCGCGTTCGCGTCATCTAGCGTCAGGGAAACTATGACATATTATATATCAAATCGAAGCCTCGGACGTTAGCTTTCAAACGCAATTGGAACCGCGTCGTTTGGATCTCTGTAGCTAAAGTTATAGCCGTTTGAGTGTGAAGAGGTCAGGCTGGACAGCTTAGCAATTTCTCCAACTTCTTGTATTCCTTCCACTTTTGCATGCTTCCTTTCCATCCTCTGAGCCAATCCTGCCCTGTAATCTCTGAAATCACTTAACACGCATATCAAGGCATCTAATGGTAATAAGAGAGGATTTAAACATAGGAAAATTAAGGCCAAAGAAACATGTTTTCAATCAAAGCACATAATTAGGAAGGCAAATGTAAAACCATGCAAATAGTATGAATAAGTGGGTGAAGAGTTGATAAAAATCACTCAATTGAGCACAAGATAAACCATGAAATAGTAATTTATCAACCTCCACACACTTAAACATTAGCATGTCCTCATAATAAGCTCAAGAGAAGCTATAAAGAAGTGAAGAGGAATGATAGAGAGTATGCAATGCAACCTATCTATGTGAATGTAACTACATGCAAAATGCTTTTACTTACTTGGTTAAGAGTAAATAGGTTCTTCCAGACAAACATAAGTTAGATTCCACTAATTTAAATCATACAATAAAAGACAAGTAAACTTGTAAGAAAACAGCTTATGAAAGCAAGGAACATAGAATCAAGCATTGAACCCTTACTGGTAGTGTATATCACTCTAACTCTCAAGTGTCTAGGGTAATTCACTCTACTCTTCTCTAGTCATGCTTTCTAAACTTTGTTCTTCATCTAACCAATCAACAAATATTTAATGTACCAATGCAAACATCATGAGGTCTTTTTAGGGTTGTAATGGGGCTGAGGTAAAGGTAAGGATATATGTATGGCCAAGTGAGCTTTATAAAGTGAATCTTTGATTAGTCTAAAATCTCACCTAACATATACATACTTTATACAATTTTAAAATACTAGGTAGCTACCCAAATTTTTCCCACTTTTGTATTACATGCTCATGTATCAAACTTATTTTTGAATTTTTGTCCCATGTGCATTGATTCTTTTTATTTTGCATTTGGGATAATATTATTTTTCTTCTTTTCTTCTCTTTTTTTGTATCCCCTTATTTAATTACTTAATATATATTTTTCTTCTCTTTTTTTTTCTCTTTTTAATGTACATGGTAATTTAATTATTTTGATTTCACATGAGCATGCTTCCCAAATTTTCAAATAATTTAATTCCCTACTTTTTCAGGTCATCCCATGTTCCCATAAAATTTTTCACACTTAAATTATACACAATCCCTATCTTAAACTAACTAAAGATTCAATTGGGATATTTAATTATTTTTTTGCTTAAGGCTAGTGATGTGGTTATAGAACAGAATAAATGGGGATAAAAATGATCAAAAGTGGCTAACAATGGTGATGTAAAAGGTAGGCTTATTTGGGATAAGTGAGCTAATAACAAATAATGGCCTCAATCATATGCACGCATGTAAATATATTAAATATTAGACATATAGAATGGAACAAAATCTAGATTGCAGTTATAGAGAAGTGAACACACAAGAATAAATATTATGGTTAAATAATGTAACCATATAAATAAGCTCAAAATCTCATAGGTTGTGTGTTCTTTGGCTCAAAAATCATGTTCCAAATACAACTTCAAACAAATTTAACACATAAAATTTTTTTTATTTTTAATTTAAATTAGTGAAATACTATAAAAATTTCTTGAAAAAGAAAATATTACTTCAACCAAGTAGTAAATAAATGCATAAAATCAAATAAACATGCAATTAAACATGCAAATGCAACAATGAACTAACAAATAAAGTAAAATATTGGTGTTTGAGAAGAGAATAACTAACCCATGGAGATCGGTATCGACTTCCCCACACTTAAAGATTGCACCGTCCTCGGTGCATGCTAAGATGTACAAGTGGACGGGTCTCTCCAACTGATGCTTTTCTCCAAGGATTGTGCTGATGGACTTGTTTGTCTCCCTATGTAAACGTCTTCCGGTTCCTTTCCGGGTGGCCATCCTGAAAGAAAAAAGGGAAGAAAAGTAACCCAGAAGTAAAGATAAGAAAATAAATGAAGTATGGGTGGGTTAATGCCAATTGATAAGGGTCTCATTTACATGAAAGCTTCAACATGTACGTGAAAAAATAATAGAAGCACATGGCATACCAATGGTGCAGAATTTGCAACAATGGGGAAAAGAGTGGGGAAGGAGAGATAATATAAATTTATGTCAATGCAAAAGTAATACAGATATAAAAGATTGACATTGATTTAAATAATATTACCCAATCAGAATAAAACAAGTCACTAAGCACCCAAAATAATTCAAGAGAAGATGCAACAGTTAAATAAGAAAATTTTAACACCAAAGGAAAAATAATGAATTTAGAAAAGAAAATAAAGATATGCACAAAGTTAAGATGCAATGAATGAAATATGCAAATAAATTAAGTAAAATAAAATGAAAGATAAGAAGAATGGAAAAGGAAAGAAGGGAAGAAGAAGTAAGTAAAAAAGAAGGGAGGAAAAATTAGGATTGGGGAAGAAAAGATAAGATTTTTTGCGCTAATTTGGATAAGCTGTGCGGCGCAGGCGACGCGGACGCGTGAGTGACGCGTTCGCGCGGATAGCGCTTTCATGAAGTGACGCGGACGCGTGGGTCACGCTTTCACGTGGAGTGATTTGTGCCATTAGCGCGAGGGCAGCCTCGCGGTCGCGCAACTCTCTGTTTTAAATGTATTTTGCCAAAAATTTGGGTGACGCGGTCGCGTCGTTGACGCAATCGCGTGGATGGCCTTTTTTTGAAAACGACGCGGCCGCGTGGGGAACGCGTTCGCGTAGGAGGGCTTGGGCATCCAGCACGAGTCCGGCCCCATTCCAGCCCAACATTCTGCCATCCACCCCTTTTTACGTCGATTTTGGAGAACGCGTTCGCGTGGGTGACGCGGACGCGTGTGAGGCATTTTCCCGTATGACGCGGACGCATCAGCGACGCGGTTGCGTGGAGCAATTTGTGCCAAAGGCATGCCTCCAGCCACGCTTTCACATGACTCTTTGTTCAATTTCTTTTCTTCCCAATGCACTGGTGATGCGGACGCGTCGGCGACGCTGTCGCGTCGCGTGCGAAATTTTTTTTTATTTTTAAATCATATAGTATGCAGAATGCAATGCTAATATGAATGTTATGCAAAACTCCAGGTTCAATACAATAAAATAAAATAAAACTCGAAAACGAATAAAACTAAATAAAAATAAAAAAAGGAACGATCATACCATGGTGGGTTGTCTCCCACCTAGCACTTTTAGTTAAAGTCCTTAAGTTGGACATTTGGTGAGCTCCCTATTATGGTGGCTTATGCTTGTATTCATCCAGGAACTGCCACCAATGCTTGGACTTTCAATGGCCTCCGGGGTCCCAAACTAGGCGCAGAAAGCCTTCAAGCAAGTTAAAGCAAGTGACAAGGCCCCAAGAGTGTTGATTGCCAGAATGAATTCTGGGGTCCCAAACCTTGCTTTTGCACCCGTCTTCTTGTTGAGCAATATTGTTCCATCCGGGTGGCAGGCAATCTGAATTCTCACTAAGGTGGCCAAACAACTTCCTAGACCCATTCAGTTAAGCTCTACACCAACCTTTGCGTGTAAACTTAAAACTTCCAACCATAATGAACCTTGCAGGACAAAATTTACCACTGACCATCTTCCTCTTACTCTTAATGCCACAAAGAGCTCTAAGCTGACCATCCGTCTCTAGTAGCCCATATTCAAGTGGAATTAAAAAGCTAAGGGATATGAATTTTACCCACTTGAATGTTGTGAAGAATGATGGCAACTTAGGGGGAGGGTTTCTAATGAACTTGCAAGCTCCACTCCTTTGTGTTCTTCTTTGACAACTACCACCTCTTTGCAAGCTTCTTCAATATCAACCTCTTCCTCTTGATAGCTTTCTTCCAATTCAATCTCTTCTTTATTGTTTACCAAGGGCATGGGAGGTTGTGCTTCTTCTTCCTTAATCTCCATCTCTTGACCAACCTCTTCCAAGTCTTCAACTATGATATGCCTTGGAGGTTGTACACCCTCCTCAACATCAAATGCTACCGTCTTGGAAGGAGGTTCTATGTCTTGACTTTCCCATGGAGGTTCAGCATCTCCTAAGTCTTCAACCAATTCTTCTTCTTCGATAATTACAGCTTCCTCCACTTGTTCCAGCACAAAAGTATGTTCCTCATTGTCCATTGGAGTTTCTAGTGTCTCTTTTATGCTACGCTCTTTTATTGATTCTCCACATGTAGCCATGGGAGCACTTTGAGTGTCTGAGCGTTGGGAAGCTAATCGACTTATCGCTTGATTTAGTTGATATAGAGTTGCATGAAATTGATCTACTATTTTCTTGAGACGATCCGTTGATTCTTGTTCCGCTTGGGTATCATAAGTAGGACCATAAGGCTCTTGGATTGATGGATATGGATATGGTGCATATGGAGGTGGTGGTTCTTGAGAGTAATTGGGTTGGAATTGGGGTGGTTCTATATATGGTTCACATGGTTCATAAGGTGGTTGGTATGGTGGATGAGGGTTAGGATCATATGAGGGTGTTTGGTGGTAAGGGGCTTGTGAGTATGGTGGTCCAAAATGATGTTGAGGAGGTGGGTCATAGGTATATGATGGGGGTCCACCATATCTATCGTCTTGGTATGCACCTCGGAATGGCTCTTGACTATAGCAGTTAGGTGGGTGTTGGTTGTCACGGAAGGGTCCACCATAACTGTTGTTTTGACATGCATTGTGGAATGGTCGTGGTCTATGGAGGGTGTTGTTACCTAAAGGGTTGATCAGATCCTCGTGGCTCCTTCCATCTCTGATTGTTTTGACCTTGATGCATGTTCCTGTTATAATTTCCATTCCTTGCAACAGCATTGGAACCAAACTCAAAGCGAGAGGGGTGAGAACTCATAATAGTAAATAAAAATTAAAAACGAAAATAAAACAAATTTTAAATTAAAAGGTTATTGAAATTTAAATTTTTGAATTTGAAAATTAAATTTTAAAATTTAAAAATTAAATTTTTAAATTTAAAATTTGAAATTTAAATATTGAATTTTGAAATTTGATTTTTGAAATAAGATAAGATAAGATTTTGAAAAAGATATGATTTTTTTTTGAAAAAGATTTGAATTTTGAAATTTAAATTTTGAAATTTTAAATTTTGAAATTTGAAATTTTAATTTTAAATTTTTAAATTTGAACTTTGAAAATTGAAATTTGAAATTTGAGTTTTAAATTTTTGAATTTTTGAATTTAATGAGAAAAGAGAAAAACAATAAAATGACACCAAACTTAAAATTTTTAGATCAAAACGAAGAAAACAACTAAGAACAACTTGAAGGTCAAGATGAACACGAAGAACAAATTTTAAAAAAAAAATTTAATAACTAAATAAAACCAATAACCTCTTAATTTATGAAAAAGCAAAAATAAAAACCAAAAATAAAAATAAACAAGCAGAAAGTAAATATTTACAATAACCAATAATAAGGCACACGTTTGCAATTCCCTAGCAACGGCGCCATTTTGATGAGAGAACTTTTGCATGGTCTAGAAATTCGCAAATAAAGCCTCATTGCAGGTATAGCTTCTAAACCAACAAAAGTCCTTTCATACAAACATTTTGGTTGTCACAAGTAATAAACCCCTAAATAAATTGATAACCGAAGTATTTAAACCTCGGGTCGTCTTCTCAAGGAACTGCAGGGAAGTATGTTCTTATTATTGGTTATGAAGATTGTAAATTGGGGTTTTGAAAGTAGGGAGCAAGTAATTTAAATTGCAATTAAAATAAGTAAATGACTGTAAAATAAATAAATAACTGTAAAACACACTTTTGGTAAGGTATGAAAAATTGGAAGTCCTATCCTAGTTATCCTTATCAATGGAGATGAGAATTGAATCTTAATCCCACTTAGTTAGCCTTTACTAAAGCAAGGGAAGATCAAGTGGATTAATTAGTCTGACCTTCAGGTTCAAGTCAATTCCTAAGAAAGGACCAGAATTATTAAAGTTCAATTCAATTAGCAAAGATAACAATTATCGATCACGTTGAGTTTGATAACTCCTGAGTTACTGATTTCTTAACCAAGACCAAAAGGGGAAAAGTAAATCTACTAGAATAAAAATGTCTTTAGATTGGAAGCAATAGTAACATAAATAAAAGAGAGCAGTAATAAACTAAAATACCTCAAATAACATTAATTAAAAGAATCATCTGTAACATAGAAAAGTTCATAAGTTAAATTGGGAAGATAATAAATTAAAAGAAAAATTGAACCTGATAAAAAGAAACAATCCTGAAAGCAAAGAAATCCTAAATCCTAATCCTAAGAACTACATCTAAAACTAAAAATTATGAATTGTGAGCTGGTTATTATGAATGAATGGATTTTCCCACCTTATAGCCTCTAATATGTGTTTTCTGGGCCCCAAATTGGGTCGAAAAAAGCCCAGAAATTGCTGGAGAAGAAAACTGCCACGCTGATTTTTGAAACTGCGACGCGTCCGCGTGGAGCGCGCGTTCGCGTCATCTAGCGTCAGGGAAACTATGACATATTATATATCAAATCGAAGCCTCAGACGTTAGCTTTCAAACGCAATTGGAACCGCGTCGTTTGGATCTCTGTAGCTAAAGTTATAGCTATTTGAGTGTGAAGAGGTCAGGCTGGACAGCTTAGCAATTTCTCCAACTTCTTGTATTCCTTCCACTTTTGCATGCTTCCTTTCCATCCTCTGAGCCAATCCTGCCCTGTAATCTCTGAAATCACTTAACACGCATATCAAGGCATCTAATGGTAATAAGAGAGGATTTAAACATAGGAAAATTAAGGCCAAAGAAACATGTTTTCAATCAAAGCACATAATTAGGAAGGCAAATGTAAAACCATGCAAATAGTATGAATAAGTGGGTGAAGAGTTGATAAAAATCACTCAATTGAGCACAAGATAAACCATGAAATAGTAATTTATCAACCTCCATACACTTAAACATTAGCATGTCCTCATAATAAGCTCAAGAGAAGCTATAAAGAAGTGAAGAGGAATGATAGAGAGTATGCAATGCAACCTATCTATGTGAATGCAACTACATGCAAAATGCTTTTACTTACTTGGTTAAGAGTAAATAGGTTCTTCCAGACAAACATAAGTTAGATTCCACTAATTTAAATCATACAATAAAAGACAAGTAAACTTGTAAGAAAACAGCTTATGAAAGCAAGGAACATAGAATCAAGCATTGAACCCTTACTGGTAGTGTATATCACTCTAACTCTCAAGTGTCTAGGGTAATTCACTCTACTCTTCTCTAGTCATGCTTTCTAAACTTTGTTCTTCATCTAACCAATCAACAAATATTTAATGTACCAATGCAAACATCATGAGGTCTTTTTAGGGTTGTAATGGGGCTGAGGTAAAGGTAAGGATATATGTATGGCCAAGTGAGCTTTATAAAGTGAATCTTTGATTAGTCTAAAATCTCACCTAACATATACATACTTTATACAATTTTAAAATACTAGGTAGCTACCCAAATTTTTCCCACTTTTGTATTACATGCTCATGTATCAAACTTATTTTTGAATTTTTGTCCCATGTGCATTGATTCTTTTTATTTTGCATTTGGGATAATATTATTTTTCTTCTTTTCTTCTCTTTTTTTATATTCCCTTATTTAATTACTTAATATATATTTTTCTTCTCTTTTTTTTTTCTCTTTTTAATGCACATGGTAATTTAATTATTTTGATTTCACATGAGCATGCTTCCCAAATTTTCAAATAATTTAATTCCCTACTTTTTCAGGTCATCCCATGTTCCCATAAAATTTTTCACACTTAAATTATACACAATCCCTATCTTAAACTAACTAAAGATTCAATTGGGATATTTAATTATTTTTTTGCTTAAGGCTAGTGATGTGGTTATAGAACAGAATAAATGGGGATAAAAATGCTCAAAAGTGGCTAACAATGGTGATGTAAAAGGTAGGCTTATTTGGGATAAGTGAGCTAATAACAAATAATGGCCTCAATCATATGCACGCATGTAAATATATTAAATATTAGACATATAGAATGGAACAAAATCTAGATTGCAGTTATAGAGAAGTGAACACACAAGAATAAATATTATGGTTAAATAATGTAA